>NC_074666.1:13637694-13662694 GCF_029448725.1 Salvelinus fontinalis | reverse complement strand
GAGCTGACAAGGTAAAAATCTGTCGTTCTGAACAAGGCAGTTAACCCACTGTTCCTAGGCCGTCATTGAAAATAAGAATTTGTTCTTAACTGACTTGCCTAGTTAAATAAAGATAAAAAAATAGGAATCCTTTAGGTGTCTCTGTGTGAATCTGTTTACCACCATCACCCAGGAAATGAGGAAACTTCCAGCTCTGCTGCACTGACACTGTGCTATTGATTGGTGTTTTCCAGTCACAGCTCAACAAATAGAAATAGTCTCCCGGTTTCAGTCGCCAGCCAGGTTACCGGGCAGCTTTCTCAGTCAGTGGTGACGAATGCTCTACTGTAACCACGCTTTCAGACAAATTCCCTTTCAGAGCAGGTACAAGTCCACTGATGGATGGCTTTAAATGTTTCACTTTTATGGAAATTGCCCCATGCAGTTTTTCACCAGCGTTATCCCATCGCTAGGCTACTACAGCGCAGGAGCTCACACGAAACATATGAGTCTATCGGAGCGGCATTAAAAAATGTCGCTAATCAAGCAAGGTGCTTTGTCGCAAGCTAGCTAACAGGGGGTTAGGAGGGAGGGACACAATTCACCCTCACTGACAGACAGACAGACAGACAGACAGACAGACAGACAGACAGACAGACAGACAGACACAGTGGAGAGGGTACACTCTGTCCTCAGAGAGCCGATAAAACCTGCCATAACTCAGTGTAATGGTGTGCAGGATAGGACACGCACACACATACACACCAGGACAGAACACTGCAGCAGCCCATCAGCAGCAGCTGGGCAGGACATGTGAACAGCTAGACACCATATAGGGAATGTGCTATGTCATTATTGATAAGTTCGAACATAGTCTTAATTGAAGTGAGCGGGCCAGCCAACCATGTCAACCAGCCAGCCAGCCAGGCATGTCAACCAGCCAGCCAGACATGTCAACCAGCCAGCCAGCCAGCCATGTCAACCAGGCATGTCAACCAGCCAGCCAGGCATGTCAACCAGCCAGCCAGGCATGTCAACCAGCTAGCCAGCCAACCATGTCAACCAGCCAGCCAGCCAGGCATGTCAACCAGCCAGCCAGGCATGTCAACCAGCCAGCCAGGCATGTCAACCAGCCAGCCAGGCATGTCAACCAGCCAGCCAGGCATGTCAACCAGCCAGCCAGCCAACCATGTCAACCAGCCAGCCAGCCAGGCATGTCAACCAGCCAGCCAGGCATGTCAACCAGCCAGCCAGCCAGGCATGTCAACCAGCCAGCCAGCCAACCATGTCAACCAGCCAGCCAGGCATGTCAACCAGCCAGCCAGCCAACCATGTCAACCAGCCAGCCAGCCAACCATGTCAACCAGCCAGCCAGCCA
This sequence comes from Salvelinus fontinalis, assembly GCF_029448725.1. Taxonomy (NCBI): domain Eukaryota; kingdom Metazoa; phylum Chordata; class Actinopteri; order Salmoniformes; family Salmonidae; genus Salvelinus; species Salvelinus fontinalis. The sequence goes on along the minus strand of NC_074666.1, from coordinate 13,661,337 downwards.
GGCATGTCAACCAGCCAGCCAGGCATGTCAACCAGCCAGCCAGGCAACCATGTCAACCAGCCAGCCAGCCAACCATGTCAACCAGCCAGCCAACCATGTCAACCAGCCAGCCAGCCAGGCATGTCAACCAGCCAGCCAGGCATGTCAACCAGCCAGCCAGGCATGTCAACCAGCCAGCCAGCCAACCATGTCAACCAGCCAGCCAGCCAGGCATGTCAACCAGCCAGCCAGGCATGTCAACCAGCTAGCCAGCCAACCATGTCAACCAGCCAGCCAGCCAGGCATGTCAACCAGCCAGCCAGGCATGTCAACCAGCTAGCCAGCCAACCATGTCAACCAGCCAGCCAACCATGTCAACCAGCCAGCCAGGCATGTCAACCAGCCAGCCAGGCATGTCAACCAGCCAGCCAGGCAGGCATGTCAACCAGCCAGCCAGGCATGTCAACCAGCCAGCCAGCCAGGCATGTCAACCAGCCAGCCAGGCATGTCAACCAGCCAGCCAGGCATGTCAACCAGCCAGCCAGCCAGGCATGTCAACCAGCCAGCCAGCCAACCATGTCAACCAGCCAGCCAGGCATGTCAACCAGCCAGCCAGCCAACCATGTCAACCAGCCAGCCAGCCAGGCATGTCAACCAGCCAGCCAGCCAACCATGTCAACCAGCCAGCCAACCATGTCAACCAGCCAGCCAGCCAGGCATGTCAACCAGCCAGCCAGGCATGTCAACCAGCCAGCCAGCCAACCATGTCAACCAGCCAGCCAGCCAACCATGTCAACCAGCCAGCCAGCCAGGCATGTCAACCAGCCAGCCAGCCAACCATGTCAACCAGCCAGCCAGGCATGTCAACCAGCCAGCCAGCCAACCATGTCAACCAGCCAGCCAGCCAGGCATGTCAACCAGCCAGCCAGGCATGTCAACCAGCCAGCCAGGCATGTCAACCAGCCAGCCAGGCATGTCAACCAGCCAGCCAGCCAGGCATGTCAACCAGCCAGCCAGCCAACCATGTCAACCAGCCAGCCAGGCATGTCAACCAGCCAGCCAGCCAACCATGTCAACCAGCCAGCCAGCCAGGCATGTCAACCAGCCAGCCAGCCAACCATGTCAACCAGCCAGCCAACCATGTCAACCAGCCAGCCAGCCAGGCATGTCAACCAGCCAGCCAGGCATGTCAACCAGCCAGCCAGGCATGTCAACCAGCCAGCCAGGCATGTCAACCAGCCAGCCAGCCAGGCATGTCAACCAGCCAGCCAGGCATGTCAACCAGCCAGCCAGTCAGGCATGTCAACCAGCCAGCCAGCCAACCATGTCAACCAGCCAGCCAGGCATGTCAACCAGCCAGCCAGCCAACCATGTCAACCAGCCAGCCAGCCAGGCATGTCAACCAGCCAGCCAGGCATGTCAACCAGCCAGCCAGCCAGGCATGTCAACCAGCCAGCCGGGCATGTCAACCAGCCAGCCAGGCATGTCAACCAGCCAGCCAGGCATGTTAACCAGCCAGCCAGGCAGGCATGTCAACCAGCCAGCCAGCCAGGCATGTCAACCAGCCAGCCAGCCAGGCATGTCAACCAGCCAGCCAGGCATGTCAACCAGCCAGCCAGGCATGTCAACCAGCCAGCCAGACATGTTAACCAGCCAGCCAGGCAGGCATGTCAACCAGCCAGCCAGCCAGGCATGTCAACCAGCCAGCCAGCCAGGCATGTCAACCAGCCAGCCAGGCATGTCAACCAGCCAGCCAGGCATGTCAACCAGCCAGCCAGGCATGTTAACCAGCCAGCCAGCCAGGCAGGCATGTCAACCAGCCAGCCAGGCAGGCATGTCAACCAGCCAGCCAGCCAGGCATGTTAACCAGCTAGCTAGCCAGGCATGTCAACCAGCCAGCCAGCCAGGCATGTTAACCAGCCAGCCAGCCAGGCATGTCAACCAGCCAGCCAGGCATGTCAACCAGCTAGCCAGGCATTTCAACCAGCCAGCCAGCCAGGCATGTCAACCAGCCAGCCAGGCATGTCAACCAGCCAGGAAGGCATGTCAACCAGCCAGCCAGGCATGTCAACCAGCCAGCCAGCCAGGCATGTTAACCAGCCAGCCAGCCAGGCATGTCAACCAGCCAGCCAGGCAGGCATGTTAACCAGCCAGCCAGCCAGGCATGTTAACCAGCCAGCTAGCCAGGCATGTCAACCAGCCAGCCAGGCATGTCAACCAGACAGCCAGGCATGTCAACCAGACAGCCAGGCATGTTAACCAGCCAGCCAGCCAGGCATGTCAGCCAGCCAGCCAGGCATGTCAACCAGCCAGCCAGGCATGTCAACCAGCCAGCCAGCCAGGCATGTTAACCAGCCAGCCAGCCAGGCATGTCAACCAGCCAGCCAGGCATGTCAACCAGCCAGCCAGGCAGGCATGTTAACCAGCCAGCCAGGCATGTCAACCAGCCAGCCAGCCAGGCATGTCAACCAGCCAGCCAGCCAGGCATGTCAACCAGCCAGCCAGCCAGGCATGTCGACCAGCCAGCCAGGCAGGCATGTTAACCAGCCAGCCAGCCAGGCATGTTAACCAGCCAGCTAGCCAGGCATGTCAACCAGACAGCCAGGCATGTCAACCAGACATCCAGGCATGTTAACCAGCCAGCCAGCCAGGCATGTCAACCAGCCAGCCAGGCATGTCAACCAGCCAGCCAGGCAGGCATGTTAACCAGCCAGCCAGGCATGTCAACCAGCCAGCCAGCCAGGCATGTTAACCAGCCAGCCAGGCAGGCATGTCGACCAGCCAGCCAGCCAGGCATGTCGACCAGCCAGCCAGGCAGGCATGTTAACCAGCCAGCCAGCCAGGCATGTCAACCAGCCAGCCAGGCAGGCATGTTAACCAGCCAGCCAGGCATGTCAACCAGCCAGCCAGCCAGGCATGTTAACCAGCCAGCCAGGCAGGCATGTCGACCAGCCAGCCAGCCAGGCATGTCAACCAGCCAGCCAGCCATGCATGTCAACCAGCCAGCCAGGCATGTCAACCAGCCAGCCAGGCATGTCAACCAGCCAGCCAGGCATGTTAACCAGCCAGCCAGGCAGGCATGTCAACCAGCCAGCCAGCCAGGCATGTCAACCAGCCAGCCAGCCAGGCATGTCAACCAGCCAGCCAGGCATGTCAACCAGCCAGCCAGGCATGTCAACCAGCCAGCCAGGCATGTTAACCAGCCAGCCAGCCAGGCAGGCATGTCAACCAGCCAGCCAGGCAGGCATGTCAACCAGCCAGCCAGCCAGGCATGTTAACCAGCTAGCTAGCCAGGCATGTCAACCAGCCAGCCAGCCAGGCATGTTAACCAGCCAGCCAGCCAGGCATGTCAACCAGCCAGCCAGGCATGTCAACCAGCTAGCCAGGCATTTCAACCAGCCAGCCAGCCAGGCATGTCAACCAGCCAGCCAGGCATGTCAACCAGCCAGGAAGGCATGTCAACCAGCCAGCCAGGCATGTCAACCAGCCAGCCAGCCAGGCATGTTAACCAGCCAGCCAGCCAGGCATGTCAACCAGCCAGCCAGGCAGGCATGTTAACCAGCCAGCCAGCCAGGCATGTTAACCAGCCAGCTAGCCAGGCATGTCAACCAGCCAGCCAGGCATGTCAACCAGACAGCCAGGCATGTCAACCAGACAGCCAGGCATGTTAACCAGCCAGCCAGCCAGGCATGTCAGCCAGCCAGCCAGGCATGTCAACCAGCCAGCCAGGCATGTCAACCAGCCAGCCAGCCAGGCATGTTAACCAGCCAGCCAGCCAGGCATGTCAACCAGCCAGCCAGGCATGTCAACCAGCCAGCCAGGCAGGCATGTTAACCAGCCAGCCAGGCATGTCAACCAGCCAGCCAGCCAGGCATGTCAACCAGCCAGCCAGCCAGGCATGTCAACCAGCCAGCCAGCCAGGCATGTCGACCAGCCAGCCAGGCAGGCATGTTAACCAGCCAGCCAGCCAGGCATGTTAACCAGCCAGCTAGCCAGGCATGTCAACCAGACAGCCAGGCATGTCAACCAGACATCCAGGCATGTTAACCAGCCAGCCAGCCAGGCATGTCAACCAGCCAGCCAGGCATGTCAACCAGCCAGCCAGGCAGGCATGTTAACCAGCCAGCCAGGCATGTCAACCAGCCAGCCAGCCAGGCATGTTAACCAGCCAGCCAGGCAGGCATGTCGACCAGCCAGCCAGCCAGGCATGTCGACCAGCCAGCCAGGCAGGCATGTTAACCAGCCAGCCAGCCAGGCATGTCAACCAGCCAGCCAGGCAGGCATGTTAACCAGCCAGCCAGGCAGGCATGTTAACCAGCCAGCCAGCCAGGCATGTTAACCAGCCAGCTAGCCAGGCATGTCAACCAGACAGCCAGGCATGTCAACCAGACATCCAGGCATGTTAACCAGCCAGCCAGCCAGGCATGTCAACCAGCCAGCCAGGCATGTCAACCAGCCAGCCAGGCAGGCATGTTAACCAGCCAGCCAGGCATGTCAACCAGCCAGCCAGCCAGGCATGTTAACCATCCAGCCAGGCAGGCATGTCGACCAGCCAGCCAGCCAGGCATGTCGACCAGCCAGCCAGGCAGGCATGTTAACCAGCCAGCCAGCCAGGCATGTCAACCAGCCAGCCAGGCAGGCATGTTAACCAGCCAGCCAGGCATGTCAACCAGCCAGCCAGCCAGGCAATTTAACCAGCCAGCCAGGCAGGCATGTCGACCAGCCAGCCAGCCAGGCATGTCGACCAGCCAGCCAGGCAGGCATGTTAACCAGCCAGCCAGCCAGGCATGTCAACCAGCCAGCCAGGCATGTCAACCACAATTTACAGATATTTATTTTTCCTTTCTCCACTCTCTCTCTCTCTCTCTCTCTCTCTCTCTCTCTCTCTCTCTCTCTCTCTCTCTCTCTCTCTCTCTCTCTCTCTCTCTCTCTCTCTCTCTCTCTCTCTCTCTCTCTCTCTCTCTCTCTCTCTTCCTGTTCCATTTGTGTGGGTGCATGGCTTACCCAAATTCTCTTACGCAACAAAAAACCTGTGTTGATATATTATCTGAGCTTCATCATTATACTAATAACTTTACAAAACACACGGAGAACAGCTGGTGGAAATGTCAGTCCAAATGCCCCATCCCTCCATCCCTCCTAGCAGCCCAAGGTCAGCATCAACACAGAATGTGTTTTCCCTGTATAGTGCACTACTTTTGACCAGGACACTATATAGGGAATAGAATGCTATTTGGGATGCAAGCAAAGAGATGTTACGCCACTATTCTCTCCCTCCTTTCATCTCAGTATGTCATGTATTATTATTTATTTAGGATATTTGCTTAACATTTATGTTAATTTTCCAATGGTCAGCTGCAAATCAGATAATGGCTCTAACCGGATGCTGCACCACCTGTTGTGGTCTACCAAATGGGCATTCCCCCGTCAAACACAGATTTGACACACACAAATCATTCATTCACCAAATGTCAGTGATCATATGATCACACGTCACTGCCACTGAGTAGCTTTTTCTTCACCGTCAAATGAACTCCCAACGATTCAAATACAATTGATCAAAAATGGATATATGACCTAAGCGATAATATTTCCAAAGACATAAAAAATAATTTAATCTCGAAGGAGCTTGGAACAACAAGCAGTGGTATAGAATGGTAAATGGACCACCGTACCAGTGTACTGTCTCCTTATTATTATTATTATTATTATTATTATTAATTGAACCTTTATTTTAACTGGGAAGAGCACAGGGCTTTCGGCAGAATGAATCAGTTGGATGGGCCTTTGGTATCCTTAGGCGGCCATGTTTTTTACCCGGACGTGTGCACGCGCTCGAGCGTAGTTTATCGTTATGGGTGTCATAGTTAAAGTTCGTGGAAGCTTATAATTTATCCTACAATTTCTACCGACCTGTGTGCCAGTTGTGATTATTTTCTTATCCGTATTTTGGTGGAACAGTTTCATTTCAATAATAAAGTTTTTGTTTATCAAAAGCATTGTCACATGGTAAATCGTACAAATCTGAATTAGAATGATAAAATGCTAAATGTTAAATCCTCTGCCATATCGGACACATTGATACACTGCAGTCCATTGGCGTCTAAAGAAATGAGCCCATAAAACTCAGAGATAGCTTATAGGCCAATGCAGAAGTAGGCCTATAACTTCCACCATCAACTAAGTAAAATACATAGACCTAAAGCCAATAAATAAAAACATCCTGATGAAAATTCTGGTTCTTTGAATCACATTCATCTCTCTACTTCACCTGTCTGCCTCCCTTTCTGTATGTCTTGAGCTATCACTAGTGAAGTGCAACATTGTATCAAATCATCAACTGTATTTGGCCCGAAGCTGTATCTAGCAACATTGTACCAACTATCCTATTCAGGGCCCTCAGTTTCCCAGTGAGCTCTGGAGAGACAGCTGTTTTTTTTTACATTTCCACTAGATATATGGAATCACCAGATCATGAAAGTTTGTTATTTCACACTGAGGCTTGGGGATTATCGACAGAGGACAGGAATATTGGAAAGATTTTTCAAATACTGACAAACTGTCATTTGCAATGGATGTAAAAAATAAATAAAAATTAACATACAATGTGTGAGGTGAAGACAAAATGACTGAGAAGCTGAGCTTATTACTGGTGGGCGTGGTGAGGTAAGACAACCAAAAATCTGACAAATGGGCACTTTGCTACATTTGCATGCAGCAGGCCAGGTAGGGCTACTGTTATGCATGCTTAGGCACGCTCTCCCTCAACATGATCAGGACAGAGAAACTAGACATATGTTCTTTACTCAAGGAGCATTCCAAATAAAAGACAATGAAAAGTTTGACAAAACTAAATGGTTATGAGATAAACTGAAATGTGTTTCTCACAAGTGTAGCGTGTTGTGAATTCTGCAAACATATCAAATCCGCCAAATAAAACCGGTGTACCTTACAGTGAAATGTTTACTTATAAGCCCTTAACCAGCAATGAAGTTTAATGAAAAATAAGAAAAGAATTCGACTAAATAAACTGAAGTAAACAATAAATAAATAAAATGAAAAAAATAAGAAAATGGAAAAATAACAAATAATTAAAGAGCAACAATAAAATATCCTGGCTATATACAAGGGGTACTGGTACAGAGTCAATGTGGAGGCTATATACAGGGGGTACCGGTACAGAGTCAATGTGGAGGCTATATACAGGGGGGTACCGGTACAGAGTCAATGTGGAGGTTATATACAGGGGGTACTGGTACTGAGTCAATGTGGAGGCTATATACAGGGGGTACTGGTACAGAGTCAATGTGGAGGCTATATACAGGGGGTACTGGTACAGCGTCAATGTGGAGGCTATATACAGGGGGTACAGTCAATGTGCGGGGTACAGGGGGGGTACCGGTACAGCGTCAATGTGCGGGGTACAGGGGGGTACCGATACAGAGTCAATGTGCGGGGTACAGGGGGTACCGGTACAGAGACAATGTGCGGGGTACAGGGGGGTACCGGTACCAAGTCAATGTGCGGGGTACAGGTTAGTCGAGGAAATTGAGGTAATATGTACATGTAGGTAGAAGTAAAGTGACTATGCATAGATGATCATCATAGAGTTGCACCAGCGTAAAAATGGGGGGGGGGGGTCAATGCATAAAGTCAGGGTAGCCATTTTGTTAGCTGTTCAGGAGTCGTATGGCTTGGGGGGTAGAAGCTATTAAAAAGCCTTTTGGACCTAGACTTGGCGCTCCGGTACTGCTTGCCGTACGATAGCAGAGAGAACAGTCTATGACTACGGTGGCTGGATTCTTTAGCAATTTTTAGGGCCTTCCTCTGATACCGCCTGGTATAGTTGTCCTGGATGGCAGGAAGCTTGGCCCCAGTGATGTACTGGGCCATTCGCACTACCCTCTGTAGTGCCTTGCGGTCAGAGGCCGAGCATTTGCCATACCAGTCAGGATGCTCTCGATAGTACAGCTGTAGAACATATTGAGGATCTGAGGACCCATGCCAAATCTTTTCAGTCTCCTGGGTAAAGGTGTTGTGGTGCCCTCTTCACGACTGTCTTGGTGTGTTTGGACCATGACAGTTCATTAGTGATGTGGACACCAAGGAACTTGAAGCTCTCAATCTGCTCCACTACAGCCCCGTTGATGTGAATGGGGGCGTGCTCGACCCCCTTTTCCTGTAGTCCACGATCATCTCCTTTGTCTTGAGGTTGTTGTCCTGGCAACACACGGCCAGGTCTCTGACCTCCTCCCTATAGGCTGTCTCGTTGTTATCAGTGATCAGGCCTACCACTGTTGTGTCGTCGGCAAACGTAATGATGGTGTTGGAGTCGTGCTTGGCCATGCAGTCAAGGGTGAACAGGCAATACAGGAGGGGACTGAGCACGCACACCTGAGGGGCCCCCATGTTGAGGATCAGCGTGGCAGATGTGTTGATACCTGGGGGCGGCCCGTCAGTAAGTCGAGGAAGGTGTTTAGTCCCAGGGTCCTTAGATTAGTGATGAGCTTGAGGCGACTATGGTGTTGAACGCTGAGCTGTGGTCAATGAATAGCATTCTCAGGTAGGTGTTCCTTTTGTGTAGGTAGGAAAGGGCAGTGTGAAGTGCAATAGAGATTGCATCATCTGTGGATCTGTTGGGGCGGTATGCAAATTGAAGTGGGTCTAGGGTCTCTGGGATAATGGTGTTGATGTGAGCTATGACCAGCCTTTCAAAGCACTTCATGGCTACAGACGTAAGTGCTACAGGTCGGTAGTCATTTAGGCTGGTTACCTTGGTGTTCTTGGGCACAGGGACTATGGTGGTCTGCTTGAAAAACTTTGCTATTATAGACTCGTTCAGGGACAGGTTGAAAATGTCAGTGAAGATACTTGCCAGTTGGTCAGCGCATACTCTGAGTACACGTCCTGGTAATCCATCTGGCCCTGCAGCCTTGTGAATGTTGACCTGTTTAAAGGTCTTACTCACATCAGCTGGTGCTCTCATGCATGCTTCAGTGTTGCATGTCTCGAAGCGTGCATAGAAGTAATTTAGCTCATCTGGTAGGCTTGTGTCACTATGCAGCTCACGGCTGTGCTTTCCTTTGTAGTCCGTAATAGTTTGCAAGCCCTGCCTCATCTGACGAGCATCGGGGCCGGTGTAGTAGGATGCAATCTTAGTCCTGTATTGAAGCTTTGCCTGATTGATGGCTCGTCGGAGGGCATAGCGGGATGTCTTATCAGCTTCCAGGTTAGTCCCGCTCCTTGAAAGCTGCAGCTCTACCCTTTAGCTCAGTGTGGATGTTGCCTGTATTCCATGGCTTCTGGTTGGGGTATGTACGTACGGTCACGACGTCAACGTTTCCACTCTGAGAATGAGAATGGTAAATGACTGTAATTAACACATATTAACAGAAATGTGTGTAACCAAATGGTACATTAATGGTACATTTACTAGGCCTACTGGTGACATAGGTAATGGGGAATTGATCGGAAATAAACCATCAAAGGGCAAACAATTCACAAAATGATGCTGTCTGGACAGAAATAGAATGACATGGTCTATACGTACTGAGGCAGAGAGGAGCTGTTTCTTTCGAATCGGATGCTTTATCTGAAATGTATGCATCTTTCTTTCGGCATGTGTCTCGGTCAAATAAATGATAAATATTTCAATATTTTATTAGGATGGGCATGGCGGTACGGCAGGGCGGGCCAGGCCCCCTATGGCCCGTCCATAACACCGGCCCTGGAAGCGACACTTGTAAGCACATACCAGTGAAGGCCGCACACAAAATGTGTCATATTTCCTAGCCATCAGAATTTCCACAAAATAGTAATCTATCTATATTTTATTTTATTTTATTTTATTTTTGCTCCCTGACGGTCTAGCTTTCATTTATTTATAAGCCATCTGGACTCTGTGCCCGGTACATTTCTCACTGTCACCTCACTAGTATGTGCTTACAGGTGCGCTTCCAGGGAGGTCACCTGACACTGAAACCCTAGAGCAGCACCCATCTCACCCCACAGTAAGAGGACAGGATAGGACGACGGCCAAGAGAGGATTAGGTAGCTGATTACATAGTGGCCGCTCTCAAGGGCAAACAAGGACTTTCAGAAGTCTGCTGGATTTATGTAAGGTATTTTCCTTTTGTTAAAGTAAACTAATAAATATTGACATGATTTAAATTCATGCATTTACATACTGTATATTTGCTTTTTTGTGAGACTGAAAGCTCCCGTCATTGAGGATAAAGCCAAATGAAGGAAATTATTCAGGTAATGAAGTTAATGAATATAGTGACACTGGTAACCTTTAACTTCAGACAGTAAAACCCCCTAAGGTTGATGTCCATGCCTCTGCGGAAATCGAATTAGCATAATAAAAACAACCCTATAAAAATCTGTCATTTTAAGCTGGAGCTGTCTGTCAGTTTGTTTTGCATTGGATGAATCTCAATCCACCACATCGGCCTAAAGTGCTTTCATTAAGTATTCACACCCCCTTGACTTTATCCACATTTTGTTAGGTTACAGCCTTAGTCTAAAATGGGTTAAAAAATCTACACGCAATACCTATAATGACAAAGCAAAAACAAGTTTTTAGAAATATTTGCAAATGTCTAAAAAATAAAACTGAAATATCACATTTACATTAGTATTCAGACCCTTTACTCAGTACTTTGTTGAAGCACCTTTGCCAGCGATTACAGACTCGAGTCTTTTTGGGTATGATGCTACAAGATTGGCGCACCTGTATTTGGGGAGTTTCTCCCATTCTTCTCTTCAGATCCTCTCAAGCTCTGTCAGGTTGGATGCGGAGCGTCACTGCACAGCTATTGCAGGTCTCCAGAGATGATTGATCAAGTCTGGGCTCTGGCTGGGCTACTCAATGACATTCAGAGACTTGTCCCGAAGCCACTCCTGCGTTGTCTTGGCTGTGTACCGAGGGTCGTTGTCCTGTTGGAAGGTGAACCTTTGCCCCAGTCTGAAGTCCTGAGCACTCTGGGGCAGGTTTCCATTAAGGATCTCTCAGTACTTCGCTCCGTTCATCTTTCCCTCGAGCCTGATTAGTTTCGGAGTCCCTGCCAACTGAAAAACATCCCCACAGCATGATGCTGCTGCCACCATGCTTCCCCATAGGGATGGTGCCAGGTTTCCTCCAGAAATTATGCTTGGCATTCAAGCCAAAGGGTTCAATCTTGGTTTCATCAGACCAGAGAATCTCATTTCTCATGGTCTGAGAGTCCTTTATGTGCCTTTTGGCAAACTTCAAGTGGGCTGGCATGTGCGTTTTACTGAGGAGTGGCTTCCATATGGCCGCTCTGCCATAAAGGCCTGATTGGTGGAGTGCTGCAGAGATGGTTGTCCGTCTGAAAAGAGGAACTCTGGAGCTCTGTCAGAGTGACCATTGGGTTCTTGGTCACCTCCCTGACCAAGGCCCTTCTCCCCCGATTGCTCAGTTTGGCCGGGCGGTCAGCTCTAGGAAGGGTCTTAGTGGTTCCAAACTTCTTCCATTTCAGAATGATTGAGGCCACTGTGTTCTTGGGGACCTTCAATGCTGCAGACATTTTTTGGTACTCTTCCCCAGATCTGTGCCTCGACACAATCCTGTCTCAGAGCTCTATGGATAAGTTCTTTGTCCACATGGCTTGGTTTTTGCTCTGACATGCACTGTCAACTGCGGGACCTTATATAGACAGGTCTGTACCTTTCCAATCATGTCCAATCAATTTAATTTACCACAGGTGGACTCCAATCAAGTTGTAGAAACATCTCAAGGATGATCAATGGAAACAGTATGCACCTGAGCTCAATTTTGAGTCTTATAGCAAAGGTTCTGAATACTTTCGTAATTAAGGTATTTTTGTATTTATTCTAAAAACACATTTTCACATTGTCATTATAGGGTATTGTGTGTAGATCGATGAAGACTTGTTGGATGCTTTTTCTTCACTCTGCAGTCCAAGTCATCCCAAAACATCTCAATTAGGATGATGTTGGGTGATTGTGGAGGCCAGGTCATCTGATGAAGCACTCCATCACTCTCCAAATAGCCCTTACACAGCCTGGAGGTGTGTTTTGGGTCAATGTCCTGTTGAAAAACAAATGATAGTCCCACTAAGCACAAAACAGATGGGATGGTGTATCGCTGCAGAATTCTAAATAAATCACTGACGGTGTCACCAGCAAAGCCCCATCATACGGCTTCCTCCATGCTTCCCGGTGGGAACCACACAGCCGTTCACCTTCTCTGCGTCTCACAAAGACACGGTGGTTGGAACCAAAAATCTAAAATTTGGACTCGTCAGACCAAAGGGCAGATTTCCACCGGTCTAATGTCCATTGCTCGTGTTTCTTGGCCCAAGCAAGTCTCTTCTTCTTTTTGGTGTCCTTTAGTAGTGGTTTCTTTGCAGCAATTCGACCATGAAGGACTGATTCACACAGTCTCCTCTGAATAGTTGATGTTGAGATGTGTCTGTTACTTGAACTCTGTGAAGCATTTATTTGGGCAACAATTTCTGAGGCTGGTAACTCTAATGAACTTCTTCTCTGCCGCAGAGGTAACTCTGGGTCTTCCTTTCCTGTGGCGGTCCTCATGAGACAGTTTCATCATATCCTCTACAGCAGAGGTAACTCTGGGTCTTCCTTTCCTGTGGCGGTCCTCATGAGAGACAGTTTCATCATATCCTCTACAGCAGAGGTAACTCTGGGTCTTCCTTTCCTGTGGCAGTCCTCATGAGACAGTTTCATCATATCCTCTACAGCAGAGGTAACTCTGGGTCTTCCTTTCCTGTGGCGGTCCTCATGAGAGAAAGTTTCATCATATCCTCTACAGCAGAGGTAACTCTGGGTCTTCCTTTCCTGTGGCAGTCCTCATGAGACAGTTTCATCATATCCTCTACAGCAGAGGTAACTCTGGGTCTTCCTTTCCTGTGGCAGTCCTCATGAGACAGTTTCATCATATCCTCTACAGCAGAGGTAACTCTGGGTCTTCCTTTCCTGTGGCGGTCCTCATGAGAGACAGTTTCATCATATCCTCTACAGCAGAGGTAACTCTGGGTCTTCCTTTGCTGTGGCGGTCCTCATGAGACAGTTTCATCATATCCTCTACAGCAGAGGTAACTCTGGGTCTTCCTTTCCTGTGGCAGTCCTCATGAGATCCAGTTTCATCATATCCTCTACAGCAGAGGTAACTCTGGGTCTTCCTTTCCGGTGGCGGTACTCATGAGAGACAGTTTCATCATATCCTCTACAGCAGAGGTAACTCTGGGTCTTCCTTTCCTGTGGCAGTCCTCATGAGACAGTTTCATCATAGCGATTGGTGGTGTCTGCGAATGCAACTGAAGAAACGTTCAATGTTCTTGAAATGTTCTGTATTGACTGACCTACATGTCTTAAAGTAATGATGGACTGTCATTCATCTTTGCTTATTTGAGCTGTTCTTTCCATAATATGGACTTGGTCTTTTACCAAATAGGGCTATCTTCTGCATACCACCCCTACCTTGCCACAACAAAACTGATTGGCTCAAATGCAACAAGAAGGAAAGAAATTCGACAAATAACTTTTAACAAGGCATACCTGTTCATTGAAATGCATTTCAGGTGACTACCTCGTGAAGCTGGTTGAGAGAATGACAAGAGTGTGCAAAGCTGTCATAAATGCAAAAGGTGGCTGCTTTGAAGAATCTCAAATATATTTTTTGGTTACTACATGATTCCATATGTGTTATTTCATAGTTGTGATGTCTTCACCATTATTCTACAATGTAGAAAATAGTAAAAAATAAAGAAAAACCCTTGAATGAGTAGGTGCGTCCAAACTTTTGACTTTACTGTATAAGTTTCCTTATCTTTCGTATATCTCTCAGATATAGGACAGACACTTCCGTCCTAACTTACTTCATATGTTTTTTGGGGGGACTATCTGTTGTTCCATGTAGTGAAGCTGTTATTCAATGTGTTTGTATGGGCTGATAGCAGTAAGGCCAAAACTATTGTTTCATCAAATAATTGTGTTAATATATTTTTTAAATACTTGAAGGTGTTTTAAAAATCCAAATCAAATAGCAAAATGATCTTTGGTATGACCTTCTTAAAGCAATTGGGTTTTAAGAATCAACCAAAAACACTTGGCTCCTGCTGCAAATCATTCTAAGACTTCCTGCAAGGAATTAGGATATCTGGGAAAGTCATTTTTGTTGAATGTGCAGGTTTTAAATTACACACTGTGCACAGTGCTGGCAAGATGAATAGTGTACTTACTAAGGTACCTGCAGATATATCACGGGCCCACCTGAAATATTGTCCTCATAGCTATGTGCTCTGACAACAAATAATACAAGAAAATAAAATTGCATGTAGATCAGAATATTTTTTAAATATATTTTCATAGATACATGTTCTATTTTAGATCATGCAAGTAATTGTATTTATTTAACCTTTATTTAACTTATTGACAATGACGGCCTTACCTCAGCCAAACCCGGACGACGCTGAGCCAATTGTGTGCCGCCCTATGCGATTCCCAATCACAGCCGGATGTGATACAGCCTGGATTCAAACCAAGGACTGTAGTGAGTCCTCTTGCACTGAGTTGCAGTGCCTCAGATCGCTGCGCCACTCGGGAGCCCAATCACCGTTTTATTTGAATGTTCTCATGTTTCTCAAGATACTTATTATTTTGGTTGCCATTTAAAAATAGGACACACTGGTAGACCATAACGTGTCCTTTTACATTCTGTCTGTTGGCAGGTAGTATCCTTAGTCATGTGCTACAGTACAAGGCACAGTACATCATTAGCTGTTGAGAAAACACACCACAATATGCATAGGCATGGATAGGGAAAGAGGACGGCAAGGTGTCTGACCAAAACAAACTAAACTCAAACCAATTTGACAAAATAAATATCAGAACAGTACTAGCAATTTGTCCAAAGTTAAGCAAAGATGTTTAAAGGTTAGAGTGTATTAGATGTTATTTATTTATTTCTATTTTACCTTTATTTAACTAGGCAAGTCAGTCAAGAACAAATTCTTACTTTTAATGACGGCCTTGGAACAGTGGGATTAACTGCCTTTTGTTTAAGGATCAACAGAGCATAATACTGTGTATTGTTACATATTGTAGTGTTCTTCACGACTATCAGACAGACAGTACAGGATGGATAATGCATGTTCACTGTGCTATAGCATGGCTGGCTGAGCTCATTCTTCTCAAGTGGAGTGGCGTTGGAGGGCTGATCAAACAACTAACCCGGCAGCTACAGTAAAGGGCGACCGCCTTAGATCCCTCTCAAGTTATTCAGTGTCAATAGCGTGTGTTATTTCTGTAATTGACTCTGGCTTCAGCATGTTTGCTATGTCAGTAACGTCTTACAAGTTGATTAAATCATCCGTATTATGTATTCTTCTGACAGAATCCTATGGGTGTTGTTACAGTATGCAACATATCTTTGTGTGGACAGTTTCTGTAACATTCAGCAACATTCAGTAACATTCAGTAACATTCTGTAACATTCCGAAACATTCCCTAACAATCAGTAACATTCCGAAACATTCCCTAACAATCAGTAACATTCCGTAACATTCCTAAACATTCCCTAACAATCAGTCACATTCCGAAACATTCCCTAACAATCAGTAACATTCTGTAATATTCCCGTAACATTCAGTAAGACACATTGACAGTCGATTCAGTGAAATTGCCCTCCGTCCTCCTGACATTTTGGAAGACACAAATCATGAGGATGCAGCTAGCTGCCTGAGGATCTATTGGTGCAGACTGTCCCCCTGGCGAGAGCTGTGTGTGTGTGTGTGTGTGTGTGTGTGTGTGTGTGTGTGTGTGTGTGTGTGTGTGTGTGTGTGTGTGTGTGTGTGTGTGTGTGTGTGTGTGTGTGTGTGTGTGTGTGTGTGTGTGTGTGTGTGTGTGTGTGTGTGTGTGTGTGTGTTATATAGCTTCTGGCAGGTAGTCAAGGTACAGTACACTGATTATTAGTCAGTGTACTGTACTTCACTCATCCAGTCCCTCTTGTGATGTCACATCATTTAGCAGAGTTATGTGTTGGTTTATTTATCAGACTTGTCCTTGTTCCTGTGAAATAATGCCTGTGAGATTACAGTATGTCAATAAGTGATCTCAATGACAAGAACAGGCTGTAAAGGACACTTCACACCTCCCTCAGTTCAGAGAGAGAGAGAGAGAACTAGAGAGTGACACTACACATGGTTTGTTGGTGTTACCGCCACAATGAATCTGCATTAAGTCTTCTATATTATGCCTCTAACACCTCCGACCCAGTCTGTTCAGTCAAAATGTGACGTCAATATGTGACGTCTTTGGACAAAATGTGATGTTTACGTAACCCACCACCTGATTTGAGATCAGCCATAGTAGTAGCTCTAGCCTCTTCTTTTGTTGTTGATGTGAGGGAGTTCGCCATATGTTTCACACCTCAGTGATTCTGCACACCCCAACACCAAACTAGACCAGTGCTTCTGCATCATGCTGCTAGCAACGGCGGCATGTCATACATTGTGTAATCTCAAAGAGTTTTAATTGTTCAGTTCACGACACACTGCTGGAGAGGGAAATCAAGTGGCACGGAAAGGAACACTTGCATACTAAAGCCTGATTGTACACTAACATATAAAGCCTGATTGTACACTAACATATAAAGCCTGATTGTACACTAACATATAAAGCCTGATTGTACACTAACATATAAAGCCTGATTGTACACTAACATATAAAGCCTGATTGTACACTAACATATAAAGCCAGATTGTACACTAACATATAAAGCCTGATTACACACTAACATATAAAGCCTGATTGCACACTAACATATAAAGCCTGATTGTACACTAACATATAAAGCCTGATTGTACACTAACATATAAAGCCTGATTGTACACTAACATATAAAGCCTGATTCCACACTAACATATAAAGCCTGATTCCACACTAACATATAAAGCCTGATTCCACACTAACATATAAAGCCTGATTGTACACTAACATATAAAGCCTGATTGTACACTAACATATAAAGCCTGATTACACACTAACATATAAAGCCTGATTCCACACTAACATATAAAGCCTGATTCCACACTAACATATAAAGCCTGATTGCACACTAACATATAAAGCCTGATATGCAACATTCATTGAATATTCAATGAATATTCAACACTTTAATATGTTCTGGAATGTGGGTTTGAAAAAAGCAATTACAGCATATTGGAAGCTCCATTATTCACTGAAATGTAATGACGACTGAAATCTAAATGTAATCAAAAACACGTAATCAAACTGAACACACTGGAGTGTCGGTATGAGCGACCATTCAGAATATTTGTGTCTTCACTTGATTGTGCACCAAGTTGTTTGCTAGCCTACTGGAGTTTATGTGGCTAACCCACCCACCCACCCGGCCCTCGACCATCACACAGTAATATTCCTGTCTGCATTGCAGTGGGAATCACCCCCTACCCACCACCCTCCTCCTCTGTCAGTCAGTCTGAGTCCGTGTTCCAAATGGCTCCTTATTCTCTGTGGGCCCTGGTCAAAAGTAGTACACTACATAGGGAATAGGCAGCCATTTGGGACACATGCTGAGGCTTTGATATTCCTCCTGTGTTCCTGGTCGAAAGGTCCTCTGCGATAGCTAACCACACACACACACGCACACACACGCACCCACACACACACACACACATAAAGACACACAAAGACAAACACGCACAAAGAGACTACAGCACAGAGAGAGCTAAAATAGCTACCTCTGGGATAGCTCTTCCTACGTCTCTCCTGATGCCTTTAATGTTGATGGAGCACCTGGAGTGTTGCATGTAGCGAAATGGATCAGTCAGACACGGAGACGTAGAATTTCAGTGTCCCAAATGGCACCCTATTCCCTGTGTAGTGCACTAGTTTTGACCAGGGCCCATAGAGCTATCAGAGAAGGGAGTTTCAGCCAGAGAAGGGAATTACAGTCAAAGAAGGGAGTTTCAGTCAGAGAAGGGAGTTTCAGTCAGAGAAGGGAGTTACTGTCAGAGAAGGGAGTTTCAGTCAGAGAAGGGAGTTTCAGTCAGAGAAGGGAGTTACTGTCAGAGAAGGGAGTTTCAGTCAGAGAAGGGAGTTTCAGTCAGAGAAGGGAGTTACTGTCAGAGAAGGGAGTTTCAGTCAGAGAAGGGAGTTTCAGTCAGAGAAGGGAGTTACTGTCAGAGAAGGGAGTTTCAGTCAGAGAAGGGAGTTTCAGTCAGAGAAGGGAGTTTCAGTCAGAGAAGGGAGTTTCAGTCGGAGAAGGGAGTTTCAGTCAGAGAAGGGAGTTTCAGTCAGGGTATAAGTTATGAACCTACACTAGGAGTGGGCATGGCAGAGCCGCAATGTAAATCACCTGCTACCGTACACAAGGTCTGCTACGGTACACAATACGCTGCACAATGTCTTTGTGCAGGAGAGGAGAGACAACAGACAGGTACATTTCAGCTTTCAGCAGAAGCAGGCGAACAAAGACGGTACGCACCTGTTGATTACCTGTCCTGCTAACTGGGGGGTCTCCCTTTGACAGATGGAGGCAAGCTGACATTTAGGCTACGTACATTCACTGATGTGTGTGTGTGTGTGTGTGTGTGTGTGTGTGTGTGTGTGTGTGTGTGTGTGTGGGTGTGTGTGTGTGTGTGTGTGTGTGTGTGTGTGTGTGTGTGTGTGTGTGTGTGTGTGTGTGTGTGTGTGTGTGTGTGTGTGTGTGTGTGTGTGTGTGTGTGTGTGTGTGTGAGTATGTAGACAGGCCTGCTATCTAGATACAGGGAACTCACTAGCGAGTTCTTCCTGGCCGCCTCCCTGCTCCCAGCGTCCCGTTGTCCCCATCCCGAGGAGTAGTTGTGTTCGGTTCAGATAGATTAATGGCCTTGTAGTTGTCTTCCTGAGGGTGTCTTCCTGCTCCTGCCAAGACCAGACATGGGTTCAAATACTATTTGATAATATGCAAATACTTTAGCTGGGCTTGATTCAGGTAGCCTGACACATGGAATCAACAGAACAGTCACCAAACTGAAAACCCATCTGGCAATCTAGGAAGGCTAAAGCAGATGCCAAAAGTACTTTCGAAAATGACAAATTTGATTGAACCCACGGCTGGCCAAGAGCAACAGAATTATGGAATGCCTCACAACATATTCACAAGCATTCCCAGATTCAACATTCATCAATCACAGATTCCTCATCAGTGCCATGCAAACAAACAAACGACAACAATGCTGCAACCACAAAGTCTTTAGTTATATCTGACTGTTCCAGGAGCAGACACGGACAGACAGACAACCCAGGAGCAGACGGGGCACAACACAGACAGACAGACAACCCAGGAGCAGACGGGGCGCAACACAGGCAGACAGACAACCCAGGAACAGACGGGGCGCAGCACAGACAGACAGACAACCCAGGAGCAGACGGGGCACAGCACAGACAGACAGACAACCCAGGAGCAGACGGGGCACAGCACAGACAGACAGACAACCCAGGAGTAGACGGGGCGCAGCACAGACAGACAACCCAGGAGCAGACGGGGCGCAGCACAGACAGACAGACAACCCAGGAGTAGACGGGGCGCAACACAGACAGACAACCCAGGAGCAGACGGGGCACAGCACAGACAGACAGACAACCCAGGAGTAGACGGGCGCAGCACAGACAGACAACCCAGGAGCAGACGGGGCGCAGTACAGACAGACAGACAACCCAGGAGTAGACGGGGCGCAGTACAGACAGACAGACAACCCAGGAGCAGACGGGGCGCAGCACAGACAGACAGACAACCCAGGAGCAGACGGGGCACAACACAGACAGACAACCCAGGAGCAGACGGGGCACAACACAGACAGACAACCCTGGAGCAGACGGGGCGCAGCACAGACAGACAGACAACCCAGGAGCAGACGGGGCGCAGCACAGACAGACAGACAACCCAGGAGCAGACGGGGCGCAGCACAGACAGACAACCCAGGAGCAGACGGGGCGCAGCACAGACAGACAACCCAGGAGCAGACGGCGCACAACACAGACAGACAACCCAGGAGCAGACGGGGCACAACACAGACAGACAACCCAGGAGTAGACGGGGCGCAGCACAGACAGACAGACAACCCAGGAGCAAACGGGGCGCAGCACAGACAGACAGACAACCCAGGAGTAGACGGGGCGCAGCACAGACAGACAGACAACCCAGGAGCAGACGGGGCACAACACAGACAGACAACCCAGGAGCAGACGGGGCACAGCACAGACAGACAACCCTGGAGCAGACGGGGCGCAGCACAGACAGACAGACAACCCAGGAGCAGACGGGGCGCAGCACAGACAGACAGACAACCCAGGAGCAGACGGGGCGCAGCACAGACAGACAACCCAGGAGCAGACGGGGCGCAGCACAGACAGACAACCCAGGAGCAGACGGCGCACAACACAGACAGACAACCCAGGAGCAGACGGGGCACAACACAGACAGACAACCCAGGAGTAGACGGGGCGCAGCACAGACAGACAGACAACCCAGGAGCAAACGGGGCGCAGCACAGACAGACAGACAACCCAGGAGCAGACGGGGCGCAGCACAGACAGACAACCCAGGAGTAGACGGGGCGCAGCACAGACAGACAGACAACCCAGGAGTAGACGGGGCGCAGCACAGACAGACAGACAACCCAGGAGCAGACGGGGCGCAGCACAGACAGACAGACAACCCAGGAGCAAACGGGGTGCAGCACAGACAGACAGACAACCCAGGAGTAGACGGGGCGCAGCACAGACGGACAGACAACCCAGGAGTAGACGGGCGCAGCACAGACAGACAGACAACCCAGGAGTAGACGGGGCGCAGCACAGACAGACAACCCAGGAGTAGACGGGGCGCAGCACAGACAGACAGACAACCCAGGAGCAGACGGGGCGCAGCACAGACAGACAACCCAGGAGCAGACGGGGCGCAGCACAGACAGACAGACAACCCAGGAGCAGACGGGGCGCAGCACAGACAGACAACCCAGGAGCAGACGGGGCGCAGCACAGACAGACAACCCAGGAGCAGACGGGGCGCAGCACAGACAGACAACCCAGGAGCAGACGGGGCGCAGCACAGACAGACAGACAACCCAGGAGCAGACGGGGCGCAGCACAGACAGACAACCCAGGAGCAGACGGGGCGCAACACAGACAGACAGAAAACCAAGGAGCAGACGGGGCGCAACACAGACAGACAACCCAGGAGCAGACGGGCCGCAGCACAGACAGACAACCCAGGAGCAGACAGGGCGCAACACAGACAGACAGACAACCCAGGAGCAGACGGGGCGCAGCACAGACAGACAGACAACCCAGGAGTAGACGGGGCGCAACACAGACAGACAACCCAGGAGTAGACGGGGCGCAGCACAGACAGACAACCCTGGAGCAGACGGGGCGCAGCACAGACAGACAACCCAGGAGCAGACGGGGCGCAGCACAGACAGACAGACAACCCAGGAGTAGACGGGGCGCAACACAGACAGACAACCCAGGAGTAGACGGGGCGCAACACAGACAGACAACCCAGGAGTAGACGGGGCGCAGCACAGACAGACAGACAACCCAGGAGCAGACGGGGCGCAACACAGACAGACAGACAACCCAGGAGCAGACGGGGCGCAACACAGACAGACAGACAACCCAGGAGCAGACGGGGCACAGCACAGACAGACAACCCAGGAGCAGACGGGGCACAGCACAGACAGACAACCCAGGAGCAGACGGGGCGCAACACAGAAAGACAGACAACCCAGGAGCAGACGGGGCGCAGCACAGACAGACAACCCAGGAGCAGACGGGGCGCAACACAGACAGACAGACAACCCAGGAGTAGACAGGGCACAGCACAGACAGACAACCCAGGAGCAGACGGGGCACAGCACAGACAGACAACCCAGGAGCAGACGGGGCGCAACACAGACAGACAGACAAACCAGGAGCAGACGGGGCGCAGCACAGACAGACAACCCAGGAGCAGACGGGGCACAGCACAGACAGACAACCCAGGAGCAGACGGGGCACAACACAGACAGACAGACAACTCAGGAGCAGACGGGGCGCAGCACAGACAGACAACCCAGGAGCAGACGGGGCGCAACACAGACAGACAACTCAGGAGTAGACGCGGCGCAACACAGACAGACAACCCAGGAGTAGACGGGGCGCAACACAGACAGACAGACAACCCAGGAGCAGACGGGGCGCAGCACAGACAGACAGACAACTCAGGAGCAGACGGGGCGCAGCACAGACAGACAGACAACCCAGGAGCAGACGGGGCGCAGCACAGACAGACAACCCAGGAGTAGACGGGGCGCAACACAGACAGACAGACAACCCAGGAGCAGACGGGGCACAGCACAGACAGACAACCCAGGACCAGACGGGGCGCAACACAGACAGACAGACAACCCAGGAGTAGACGGGGCGCAGCACAGACAGACAACCCAGGAGTAGACGGGGCGCAGCACAGACAGACAGACAACCCAGGAGCAGACGGGGCACAACACAGACAGACAATCCAGGAGCAGACGGGGCACAGCACAGACAGACAACCCAGGAGCAGACGGGGCACAACACAGACAGACAGACAACCCAGGAGCAGACGGGGCGCAACACAGACAGACAGACAACCCAGGAGCAGACGGGGCACAGGACAGACAGACAACCCAGGAGTAGACGGGGCGCAACACAGACAGACAGACAACCCAGGAGCAGACGGGGCGCAACAAAGACAGACAGACAACCCAGGAGCAGACGGGGCGCAACACAGACAGACAGACAACCCAGGAGCAGACGGGGCGCAACACAGACAGACAGACAACCCAGGAGCAGACGGGGCGCAACACAGACAGACAGACAACCCAGGAGCAGACGGGGCGCAACACAGACAGACAACCCAGGAGCAGACGGGGCACAGCACAGACAGACAACCCAGGAGCAGACGGGGCACAGCACAGACAGACAACCCAGGAGCAGACGGGGCGCAGCACAGACAGACAGACAACCCAGGAGCAGACGAGGCACAGCACAGACAGACAACCCAGGAGTAGACGGGGCGCAACACAGACAGACAGACAACCCAGGAGCAGACGGGGCACAGCACAGACAGACAGACAACCCAGGACCAGACAGGGTGACCCAGATGTTGTTGATTACTAAGAATACTAAATTATTCTGGATTTCAACATCATTAGCAAAAAAAAAATCTGTTTTTTGGCAGCGGTACAACCAAGCAGAATCCCTTCGTGTTTGGTTGGGGATTTAATGTAATGCTTTCTGAAATCAGACAGCCGTAGTCCAGCTGTTGTTATATAAAACCTTATTGAAATGAAAGCTCTGCTGTTCTATTCAGCATTTGCTCCCCTCCCCACCCTCAGAGCACTCAAGTGTGTGTGTGTGTGTGTGTGTGTGTGTGTGTGTGTGTGTGTGTGTGTGTGTGTGTGTGTGTGTGTGTGTGTGTGTGTGTGTGTGTGTGTGTGTGTGTGTGTGTGTGTGTGTGTGTGTGTGTGTGTGTGTGTGTGTGTGTGTGTGTGTGTGTGTGTGTGTGTGGTGTGACCAGCCAACCCTCTCTGCTGCACTGGCTCTAAGGCCACACTGCCCGTCTGGCCG
>NC_074666.1:13630194-13635194 GCF_029448725.1 Salvelinus fontinalis | reverse complement strand
TGGTTTCCGCTCAGGTTATGGATGTGTCACTGCAACCTTAAAGGTTCTCACTGATGTCACCATTGCCCTTGATTTTAAGCAATATTTGCTGCTACTTTTATTGACTTGGCCAAAGCTTTTGATACGGTAGACCATCCCATTCTTGTAGGCTGGCTAAAGAGGATTGGTGTCTCTGAAGTGTCTTTGGACTGGTTTGCTAACTCTCAAAGAGGGCAGTGTATAAAGTCAGAACATCTACTGTCTCAGCCACTGCCTGTCACCAAGGGAGTGCCCCAAGGCTCGATCCTAGAACCCACGCTCTTCTCAATTTACATCAACAACATAGCTCAGGCAGTAGGAAGCTCTCTCATCCATTTATATGCAGATGAGACAGTCTTATACTCAGCTGGCCCCTCCCCGGATTTTGTGTTAAATGCTCTACAACAAAGCTTTCTCTACCCTTAACCTTGTTCTGAACACCTCCAAAACAAAAGGTCATGTGGTTTGGTAAGAAGAATGACCCTCTTCCCACAGGTGTTATTACTACCACTGAGGGTAGTAATCCTTGGGAGTATGGCTAGACGGTACACTGTCCTTCTCTCAGCACATATCAAAGCTACAGGCTAAAGTTAAATCTAGGTTTCCTCTATCGTAATCGCTCCTCTTTCAGCGCAGCTGCCAAACTAACTCTTATTCAGATGACCATCCTACCCATGCTAGATTACGGAGACATAATTTATAGATCGGCAGGTAATGGTGCTCTCAAGCGGCTAGATGTTCGATATAGGCCGATAGTTTTTTAGATTTTCTGGGTCAAGGTTTGGCTTTTTCAAGAGAGGCTTTATTACTGCCACTTTTAGTGAGTTTGGTACACATCCGGTGGATAGAGAGACGTTTATTATGTTCAACATAGGAGGGCCAAGCACAGGAAGCAGCTCCTTCAGTAGTTTAGTTGGAATAGGGTCCAGTATGCAGCTTGAAGGTTTAGAGGCCATGATTATTTTCATTATTGTGTCAAGAGATTTAGTACTAAAACACTTGAGTGTCTCTCTTGATCCTAGGTCCTGGCAGAGTTGTGCAGACTCAGGACAGCTGAGCTTTGGAGGAATACGCAGATTTAAAGAGGAGTCCGTAATTTGCTTTCTAATGATCATGATCTTTTCCTCAAAGAAGTTCATGAATTTATTACTGCTGAAATGTAACCACTCTTATGGGGTGGGTCTGGAGAAATGTAACCACTCTTATGGGGTGGGTCTGGAGAAATGTAACCACTCTTAAGGGGTGGGTCTGGAGAAATGTAACCACTCTTATGGGGTGGGTCTGGAGAAATGTAACCACTCTTATGGGGTGGGTCTGGAGAAATGTAACCACTCTTATGGGGTGGGTCTGGAGAAATGTAACTACTCTTAAGGGGTGGGTCTGGAGAAATGTAACCACTCTTATGGGGTGGGTCTGGAGAAATGTAACCACTCTTATGGGGTGGGTCTGGAGAAATGTAACCACTCTTAAGGGGTGGGTCTGGAGAAATGTAACTACTCTTAAGGGGTGGGTCTGGAGAAATGTAACCACTCTTATGGGGTGGGTCTGGAGAAATGTAACTACTCTTAAGGGGTGGGTCTGGAGAAATGTAACCACTCTTATGGGGTGGGTCTGGAGAAATGTAACCACTCTTATGGGGTGGGTCTGGAGAAATGTAACCACTCTTAAGGGGTGGGTCTGGAGAAATGTAACCACTCTTATGGGGTGGGTCTGGAGAAATGTAACCACTCTTAAGGGGTGGATCTGGAGAAATGTAACCACTCTTATGGGGTGGGTCTGGAGAAATGTAACCACTCTTAAGGGGTGGGTCTGGAGAAAAGTAACCACTCTTAAGGGGTGGGTCTGGAGAAATGTAACCACTCTTATGGGGTGGGTCTGGAGAAATGTAACCACTCAAATGTGTAGGTAGATGTAATACATGTAAGTTATATTCTTCAAATCTATGAATAATCGTTAATAATAACAATTAGAATGACCAACAGCTGAAAAATAAATCATACAGATTGTATCTTTGACTGTGATTGAGGTGTATTTAGGTGTTTATGTGCTCGTCTCTTCGTGACTCCCTCTGTGGATGTCTTATTGGTCATGATTAATAACCGGTAACTAAGCAACTCCATTACATCAGCTTTGTTACAGTACATCTCTTTTAACAGTGTGAAAGTGACTCACTCAGTTGCAAAGAAACATATTTGTTTCAGTAGATACACGATGCATACATTATTTGTGTAGATGTGCGGTAACATCTGAATGACGAATGTTAATTATTTTTTTGTTTTTTTACAACAAATCTTTATTGCAAAATAATTGTCATAATCTTTATTGCGTGGATTGTGATAACAGGGATTTAAGAGGGCTTTAGTAACATATTGGTCTGTAACGAGCAGATGATATCAAACAAAAACAGGATATTGGCGTAAGCTAAATGGGTTTATGGTGCAATGCAGATGACTGTTGTTTAATCAATGAGTCAAACGTCTGAAATGTATCGTTCAATTATACAAACAATTATAACAAATCCTACAGCCACATTGTATATACACCAAGAGAAAACATGGACCGTATTCAGTAGGCACAAAGGGTAAGAAATAGAGTTAAACAGAAAGGTAATATACAGTATGAACTTGTCCAATAAGAAACGCTCATATTCATATTCATTTGCAAAATGTTTTAAAACGTTTTGCTATAATGTTCCCTAATGAACACACACACAACCATGTTTGTTCATGGCTAGAGACTAGATAAAGGAATATTAAAGTTAAAATATTGAAATACTGCCACACACAATGCACCAACAAGAGACATTGTCTGTTCATGACTAGAGAGAAGCTTCTAGCTGTAGCCACTGCAGTAACCTGAAGGTGTGACAGGGGGTTGATGCTGTGTGTGGCTGTGTGCTGTTGGGTGTCCCAGGGCAATTAAAGAGAGCAATGACTTGAAGCTCTGCCTTGTGGACTAATATAGGCCTGTTACACACACACACGTCCTGTCACAGCTGTCTCCCTAGATGGGAAAAGCCGAGCAAGAGCTCCTCTAGAGCCCCTTGATATGTGAGCTGAGCTGTTAGACCCAGACTTAGCTGCTTCAGGGGCCAGGTTGTGTCTCCCCCTCACTCAATTCAATTTCAATTTCAATTTAAGGGCTTTATTGGCATGGTAAACATATGTTAACATTGCCAAAGCAAGTGAACTAGATAATAAACAAAAGTGAAATAAACAATACAAAATGAACAGTAAACATTACACTCACAAAAGTTCCAAAAGAATAAAGACATTTCAAATGTCATATTATGTGCAAATAGGAATAAAAATTGTACAAAAAGGAAAACAAATAAACATAAATATGGGTTGTATTTACAATGGTGTTTGTTCTTCACTGGTTGCTCTTTTCTTGTGGCAACAGGTCACAAATCTTGCTGCACACGGTGGTGTTTCACCCAGTAGATATGGGAGTTTATCAATATTGGTTTTGTTTTCGAATTCTTTGTGCATCTGTGTAATCTGAGGGAAATGTGTGTCTCTAATATGGTCATACAATTGACACTCCCCCTTCTCTGTCTCTCCCCTCCGTCCTACTTCTTTCTCCCTCTGCCTCCCCCTCTCTCTACCTCCGCCTTATCATTCTCCTTCTCTTCTCTCTCCTCCCCCTTTTTTCACCCCCTCCACCCTCTCTCCCTTTTCTCTCTTTCTCTTTCCCCCTCCCTCCTTCATCCCCCCCCCTCTCTCCCCCTCCCTCTCTCTCCCCCTCTTCTCTCTCTTTCCCTCCCTCCATCCTTGTCTCTCCCTCTAAGGTTTGAGCCAGGATGTGGACATAAGACGGATGTTTATGAAGTAGGGCCTTGTAAACAAAAAGGGAGTAATGTAGGAATCTATGGGTCTTTAACGAAGTCCAGACAACATTTTGATACAGGATGCAGTGACGAGGATCAAAGCTGTCCTTTGTGACAAAGCGAAGGGCACTATGGTAGATGGAATCCAAAGGTTAAAGAGTAGTAGCATCTGCAATTTGATAAATAATATTACCATAATAAAGAACAGATCAAAAGGTTGACTGAATAAACTACGTCCTACTGCTTAGAGAAAGGCACCGTCTGTTTCTGTAGAAGAAGACACCTTTAAATCTTAGCTTCTTAATCAACCAGCTCATCTATATGTTTTTAAAACATCAAATCCATATCAATCCAAATGCGGGAACATGTTCCATCGGAGAACCACCTAATGAGTGAACATATAGTTCATTTGAAACATTCTTACCAGAGTTCAAAAACAATATGTATTTCATATTGCCCGGATAAGTTCTAAATCAGCAAGGTATACTTGCATAGCTATAAAACCTGACTGTAGTTTTGACACAGCCTGATCAAGGGATTCTTGCATAGCTATAAAAGCTGACTGTAGTATTGACACAGCCAGATCAAAAGTCTGGGCAACAGCATACATAATAGTATAATCCGCAAATAGATGAAGTTTAAAATTTTTAACAGATTGACCATTGGTTTTTATATGAATAGTGAAGAGAACAGGCCCGAAAGTCCACCCCTGTGGTACACCTTAATGTTCTAAAATAAATTCAGTCTGACTTCTGACACTAAGATAATCATGAAACCATGACCAGGTGTCAGAGTTCAGGCCTATCGATGACAACTTATTCAATAACATGGCATGATCAACAGGATCAAAAGATGTTGACACGTCCACAAACAAAGCAGCATCATTTAATTGTAGTGTCTTAAGAATTGTCAAGCTCATTAACAACTAAAGTGACGACTAGGTGAGAAATATGCTTGAGCAAGGCACTTAACCCTAATTGCTCCTGTATATCCCACTGGATAAGAGCATCTGCTAAATTATGTAAATATCATCTGATTATTAACAGACATAATTGTTGACATGCATTCTCTTTACCATATATTATCTCTTTGATTCCTTGCTCGCACACGCTTTTTCAGTTCTGCCCACAAATTTTCTGTAGGCTTGAGGTCA
>NC_074666.1:13560194-13625194 GCF_029448725.1 Salvelinus fontinalis | reverse complement strand
CCCCATACCAACATAGTCACTCCCCTCTTCTGTCTACCCCTTCTAATGACCACCCTAACACTACCCTCCCCTAAATAAACGGCCAGCACCGGAACAAGGGGCAGCACCGGGACAATGGGCAGCACCGGGACAAGGGGTAGCACCGGGACAAGGGGCAGCACCGGAACAAGGGGCAGCACCAGGATAAGGACCAGCACCGGAATAAGGGTCAGCACCGGGACAAGGGGCAGCACCGGGACAAGGGGCAGCACCGGGACAAGGGGCAGCACCGGGACAAGGGGCAGCACCGGGACAAGGGGCAACACCGGGACAAGGGGCAACACCGGGACAAGGGGCAGATCCCGGCTGAAGGACTCTGGCAGGTCCTGTTTGGACGGCTCTGGCAGGTCCTGGCTGGACGGCTCTGGCAGGTCCATGCAGGCTGACGGCTCTCGACACTCATGGCAGACTGACGGCTCTCTACGCTCATGGCAGGCTGACGGCTCTCGACGCTCATGGCAGGCTGACGGCTCTCGACGCTCATGGCAGGCTGACGGCTCTCGACGCTCATGGCAGGCTGACGGCTCTCGACGCTCATGGCTCTCTGACGGCTCTGGCTGCTCATGGCTCTCTGACGGCTCTGGCTGCTCATGGCTCTCTGACAGCTCTGGCTGCTCATGGCTCTCTGACGGCTCTGGCTGCTCATGGCTCGCTGGCGGCTCTGGCAGATCCTGTCTGGTTGGCGGCTCTGGCAGATCCTGTCTGGTTGGCGGCTCTGGCAGATCCTGTCTGGTTGGCGGCTCTGGCAGATCCTGTCTGGTTGGCGGCTCTGGCAGATCCTGTCTGGTTGGCGGCTCTGGCAGATCCTGTCTGGCGGGCGGCTCTAGCGGCTCCTGTCTGGCTGACGGCTCTAGCGGCTCCTGTCTGGCGGATGGCTCTGTAGGCTCATGGCAGACGGGCGGCTTTGCAGGCTCATGGCAGACGGGCGGCTTTGCAGGCTCCTGGCAGACGGATGACTCAGATGGCGCTGGGGAGACGGATGGCTCAGATGGCGCTGGGGAGACGGATGGCTCAGATGGCGCTGGGGAGACGGATGGCTCAGATGGCGCTGGGGAGACGGATGGCTCAGATGGCGCTGGGGAGACGGATGGCTCTGGCCGGATACGGCGCACTGTAGACCTGGTGCGTGGTGCCGGGACTGGTGGCACCGGGCTGGGGACACGCATCTCAGGGCTAGTGCGGGGAGAAGGAACAGGGCATACTGGACCCTGGGGACGCACATTAGGCCTAGTGCGTGGGGCCGGAACTGGTGGTACCGGACTGGGGACACGCATCTCAGGGCTAATGCGGGGAGCAGCAACAGGATGCACAGGACTCTGGAAACGCATAAGAGGCTTAGTGCGTGGTGCCGGAATTGGTGGTACCGGGCTGGAGACACGCACCATAGGACGAGTGCGTGGAGGAGGAACAGGGCTCTGGAGACACACTGGAAGCCTGTTACGTGGTGTATGTACTGGTGGCACTGAACTGGGCCGGGGAGGTGGCGCCGGAAATACCGGACCGTGCAGGCGTATTGGCTCCCTTGAGCATTGAGCCTGACCAACCTTACCTGGTTGAATGCTCCCCGTTGCCCGACCAGTGCGGGGAGGTGGAATAACCCGCACCGGGCTATGTAGGCGAACCGGGGACACCATGCGTAAGGCTGGTGCCATGTAAACCGGCCCGAGGAGACGCACTGGTGGCCAGATATGTAGGGCCGGCTTCATGACATCCGGCTCAATACTCAATCTAGCCCTGCCAGTGCGGGGAGGTGGAATAACCCGCACCGGGCTATGCACACGTACAGGAGACACCGTGCGCTCTACTGCGTACCACGGTGTCTGCCCGTACTCTCGCTCTCCACGGTAATTACAGGGAGTAGGCGCAGGTTTCCTACCTGACTTCGCCACTCTCCCTTTAAGCCCCCCCCAAAGAAATTTTTTGGGTTTTCCCACAGGCTTACTACCGCTTCGTCGTGCTGCCTCCATTCGCCGGTATCCCTCCTCGCACTGCGCCAGAGAATCCCAGACGGGCTCCGGCACTCTCCCTGGGTTGATCGCCCACCTGTCGATCTCCTCCCACGTAGTGTAGCCCAGATCCTTTGTAGGTTCCTTTTCCTGCCTCCGAGCTAGCTCCTCATATCGCCGCCTCTCTGCTTTCGCTGCTTCCAATTCCTCCTTTGGACGGCGATATTCCCCTGGTTGAGCCCAAGGTCCTCTACCGTCCAAGATCTCCTCCCAAGTCCAGAAGTTCTTATTGCTCCGTCGAGCATTCCCATACCGCTTGGTCTCTGTTTGTAGGTGGGTGATTCTGTTAAGGCTGTCGCTTTCCTCATCCTCATATGAGGTGAGGAGAGAAGGATCTTCAGACCAAAATGCGGAGTCAGGGAAATAAGCCATCTTTATTACAAATAAGACGTCGACTAAACAAAACAAAACACTTTCAAAACTTACAAAATAACAAAACGGAACGAACGGAACCTGAACATAAACTTACATAGACAAACGTAAACTCACGAACAGGAACGTTACATCAAAACACACGAACAGCCAAACAGCTCCGAAAGTGAATAACATCGACAACGACGAAGACATCACAGGAGACAATCACCCACAAACAAACAGTGAGAACGCCCTACCTAAATATGACTCTTGATTAGAGGAAAACGCAAACCACCTGCCTCTAATCAAGAGCCATACCAGGCAAACCAAAACCAACATAGAAACAAATAACATAGACTGCCCACCCAAAACTAACGCCCTGACCATAAACACATAAAAACAACATAAAACAGGTCAGGACTGTTACACCCACTCCACAACCAGTGTTTGTCTGTGAGTGTGTGTGTTCCTGTTAGTGACGCAAGGGGTCAGCTGTTAGTTCACCCATCACCCGCCCACAACTGCTAATAATCCATCCACAACCGGCCGACTAAATGTGATCAAGAGGCCCGCACCCTACCCTAACCCTACCCTAACAATACCCTAACCCTACCCTATCCCTACCCTAACCCTACCCTAACCCTACCCTATCCCTACCCTAACCCTACCCTAACCCCACCCTAACCCTACCCTATCCCTACCTTAACCCTACCCTAACCCTACCCTAACCCTACCCTATCCCTACCCTAACCCTACCCTAACCCTACCCTAACCCTACCCTATCCCTACCCTAACCCTACCCTAACCCTACCCTAACCCTACCCTAACCCTACCCTAACCCTACCCCTACCCTAACCCTACCCTAACCCTACCCTAACCCTACCCTATCCCTACCCTAACCCTACCCTAACCCGCAAATAGGCCGATTGAAAATGTGCTGTACAGTCAGAGACGGCGGAATGATTTTTTTAACACGGGGTGTGGGATTTATACAAATTTAAAAAACAAATTTAGATATGTTTCTGCTTATTAATGCCAACATTTTGGTAGGTTATTTGTTAGTCAACTTGTCTATAATTAGACACATGCAGCTTCTCTCCTGAAATTACTGCCCTAGAAAGACTAAATAAACCCTTAATCAGCAGAATAATGTCATAAATCGATGAATGCTTCAATTTAGTTGACATCGGTTAAGTTTTCTCTTCGCTCATGGGTCTGACGTTTAGGGACCAGTGAGAGAATGCATTAACTCTAAAGAAAAGAGAAAGATTTTCAGTGTGTCACTGTTCCTGACCTGTTTTCCCTTGTTTTTGTATTTGTTTAGTATGGTCAGGGCGTGAGTTGGGGTGGGCATTCTATGTTGTGTGTCTAGTTTGTCTGTTTCTGTGTCCAGCCTAATATGGTTCTCAATCAGAGACAGCTGTCAATCGTTGTCCCTGATTGAGAATCATATATAGGTGGCTTGTTTTGTGTTGGGGATTGTGGGTGGTTGTTTCCTATCTCTGTGTTTGTGTTCTGCACCAGATAGGACTGTCTCGGCTTTCACGTTTATTATTTTGGTATTTGTTAATGTTCATCGTCTTATTAAACATGTTGAACAATAACCGCGCTGCATTTTGGTCCTCTCCTTCATCCCAGGAAGAAAGCCGTTACAGTCACGTTCTGACCTTAGTTCTTTTGTTATTTCTTTGTTTTAGTATGGTCAGGGCGTGAGTTGGGTGGGTTGTCTATGTTAGTTTTTCTATTTCTGTGTTTGGCCTGATATGGTTCTCAATCAGAGGCAGCTGTCGTTAGTTGTCTCTGATTGAGAATCATAGCCTTTTTCCACCTGTGTTTCGTGGGTGTTTATTTTCTGTCTTTGTGTATGTCACCAGACTAGACTGTTTCGTTTCGTGTCATTCTCGTTTATCGTTAGTTTTGTTGTTTTGTTCGAGTATTCGTTTTCAATAAAAGGCATAATGAATACTTACCACGCTGCACCTTGGTCCTCCTCTCTTTCTCCCAACGACGAACGTTACACAATGGAACATTTCAAAATGGCATCAGTTTGACCGGTTTTAAGGAAATTAAAAGCAGTGAAAATGACCCAAC
This sequence comes from Salvelinus fontinalis, assembly GCF_029448725.1. NCBI lineage: Eukaryota > Metazoa > Chordata > Actinopteri > Salmoniformes > Salmonidae > Salvelinus > Salvelinus fontinalis. The sequence goes on along the minus strand of NC_074666.1, from coordinate 13,620,704 downwards.
AGGTTTCTGATAATATTTCAGTTTGGTTTGGATGCATATTTTATGTAGTTGAATTGTTATGAGCTTTTATGATGCTAAAAAATATAGCCCTTTTACAGACAGCCCCTAACAGTGCATTTATTCTACTGCAACAAATGCTTAATTCTGCAGGAGTTATGATATTGGGCTATGTGAGAGGTTATAGACCTCCACATTTCTGTTAGGTTACTATTCAATTTAATCCTTCTGAACAGTAGGCTACAGGTCCCTTGACGTGCCATAAATCCCTGTCTTGTGCCTCTCAAATGTGTATATCGCCTATACGCCATCACACATAACACCTCTATCATCCTTTTACCACTTCACTAACCCTTTCCCAGACGTTACTGCCCTCCCTTCTCTTTATGTTCAACTCTACATTTAACAGCTTTACTCTTATTGAATTCAACTCCGACATTGTCCTTTTTGCCTCAGTGGACTGACGTTACCTTTTTCTGGATTTCATAAGATGCAGTAGGATTTCATCAGAGGCAGTAGGATTTCTTAAGAGGCAGTAGGATTTCTTAAGAGGCAGTAGGATTTATTAAGAGACAGTAGGATTTATTAAGAGACAGTAGGATTTCTTAAGAGGCAGTAGGATTTCTTAAGAGGCAGTAAGATTTCTTAAGAGGCAGTAGGATTTCTTAAGAGACAGTAGGATTTCTTGAAAGGCAGTAGGATTTCATCAGAGACAGTAGGATTTATTAAGAGGCAGTAGGATTTATTAAGAGGCAGTAGGATTTATTAAGAGGCAGTAGGATTTATTAAGAGGCAGTAGGATTTCTTAAGAGGCAGTAAGGCAGATTTGGTTAGATTTATTTTATAACTTGAGATGGAGCTGAATTTGTCTATTATCTTCAAAGCCTTTGGGAGGGATTGAGGTACATTGTCTAGATAAAGTAAGATATTGTCAGCGTATAATGAGATGATGTGATCCGTAGAATTCAAAGAAATTGGTGTAATTTCTTTCAATTGTCGAATTGCCTGGGCCAGGGGCTCCAAAGCCCTTGTGTGGTGTTCGGGTCTGTGGGATCCATTTTAAATGTTTACTAAAATCAAAATGATACATTGAATTATTCTTTCAACTTGAGACTCATTGGCCTTGGCACAATTTCTGTGAATTTATATTAGACATTTATATTACATATATGGTGTTCGGATCCACTGGGCCCGAGGGCAGTGGTGGAGAAAGTATCCAACTGTCATACTTGAGTAAAGTAAAGACACCTTAATAGAAAATGACTGAAATAAAAGTGAAAGTCACCTAGTAAAATACTACTTGAGTAAAAGTCCAAAAGTATTTGGTTTTAAATATACTTAAGTATCAAAAGTAAAAGTAAAATAATAAATAATTTCAAATTCATTATATAAAGCAAACCAGACGGCACCATTTTCTTGTTTTTATATAAAAAAATATGTTTTATTTTATAACCTTTACAAATGAAGCATTTGTGTTTAGTGAGTCCGCCAGATCAGATGCAGTAGGGACGACCAGGGATGTTGTCTTGATAAGGGCGTGAATTGGACCATTTTCATTGCTTGCTAAGCATTCAAAATGTAACGAGTACTTTAGGCTGTAAAGGAACCATGTCTGGAGTAAGAAGTACATTATTTTCTTTAGGAATGTAGTGAAGTAAAAGTTGTCAAAAAATATAAATAGTAAAGTAAAGTAACAGACACCCCCAAAAACTACTTAAGTAGTGCTTTAAAGTATTTTTGCTCAAGTACGTTACACCACTGCCCAAGGGTAATAAAAGCGTGGAAAGGTGTGTGTAGGTGAAAACAAGTAAAAATGAAACAAAAAGGTTTGCTGTGTGCCTTCCCTCTGTCTTCCTCCTCCCTGGGCCTGCTGTTTCAACATACCACCAAGAACATGTCTGTCTCCCTGCCTGTGCCTGTCTCCCGCTTTTCTCGCACTCTTTACCCTTTGAAGTATGTGAAACTACACAATGTCTGCGTGAACCTGCACGTTATTACAATACATTATTTTCGAAAATTTGTGAAACAAAATCTATATTTTCCCACACTCTACATCAGCCAGGTGCAATTTGGGGGAGGAACACAACAAATAAAAACTATGCATGTGTGGCTCCTTACCACAATCAATCAGTATGTCAAAATTAATCTCTGCTCAGAGGGCCTTAGAAATAATTATTGCAGAGAGAGAGAAGCTAGTGTGGAAGGAGCGTCTTCCACTTTGGAAGATGAAGAATTTTCTGAATATGAGGATCATGTCCCTGTCAATTCGGAATCTGACAGTGGGTTGAAAGAAGAGGATGAGATTGACCCTCAGCCAGCCCCAGGACCAGCCCGTCAGCAGCCAGCCCCAGGACCAGCCCATCAGCAACCAGCTCATCAGCAGCCAGCCCCAGGACAGCCCATCAGCAGCCAGCCCCAGGACAGCCCATCAGCAGCCAGCACCAGGACAGCCCATCAGCAGCCAGCCCCAGGACCAGCCCATCAGCAGCCAGCCCCAGGACCAGCCCATCAGCAGCCAGCCCCAGGACCAGCCCATCAGCAACCAACCCCAGGACCAGCCCATCAGCAACCAACCCCAGGACCAGCCCATCAGCAACCAGCCGCAGGACCAGCCCGTCAGTAATCAGCTCAAAAGCAGCCTGCAGGAGGGGAAATATGGATGTACATTTTTTTTTATCGAATGGTCTTCTTGCCCAAGGAATGAGCCACCCCGCATGGCTGCCAATGTGATAAGGATGCAACTAGGGCCAACACGGATGGCGGTTATCATATGCAGGACATAAAGTCTTCTTTTGAACTGTTCATCCCAGACACCATCCAGAAAATCCTTCTGGACTGCACTAATTTGGAGGGAAGGTGTGTTTTTGAAGAGAGATGGAAAGAGATGGACCAAATTAATGTACATGCATACTTTGGGGTTCTTATACGTACTGGTGTTTTCAGATCCAATGGGGATCCACTGAATCCCTGTGGGAAGCAGAAACTGGCAGAGAATTCTTCCGTGCAACAATGTCTCTGGAAAAACTTCCACATTATTTCCAAGATTTTCCGCTTCGATAACCTAGACACCAGACCAGCTCGGCGGCAGAGAGACAAGCTAGTTGCAGGTCAGTGTGGGACAAGTGGGTGAACTGCCTTCCCCTGTCTTACAACTCTGGGTCCAATGTTACTGTTGATGAGCAGCTTATGACATTTAGGGGTCGCTGCCCCTTCAGGCAGTACACACCGTCTAAACCCGCAAAATATGGAATCAAGCTCTGGGCTGCCTGTAATGCTGCTTCATCATATGAGTGGAACTTGCAAGTGTATACAGGGAAGCCAGATGGAGGAGCCCCTGAGAAGAATCAAGGGATGCGGGTTGACCTGGACGTGGGTTGTCCTCGACGTGACATAGGGACTCAATGGCCACAACATCACATGCAATAACTTTTTACTTCGCACAAGCTGGGACAGGAGCTCCTCAAGAGGAAGCTGACGATGGTAGGAAAAGTATGAAAAAACAAGCCAAATTTCTCACCTCAGCTGTTGAATACACGGAACAGGTATATCAATTCCTATAAGTTTGTGCTCACGGCCGACATGTCCCTAGTGTCCTACGTGCCAAAGCAAGGCAAAAATGTGGTACTCATGAGTACGCTGCACAGAAATCATAATGGATTACAATGCCACAAAAGGACTGGTGGACAATTTAGACAAGCTGGTGACTGGCTACAGCTGCAAAAGAAGAGCCCTACGCTGGCCACTTGTGATATTCTTCAACATCTTGGACTTCACGACGTACAGCGCGTTTGCCATCTGGATGGCGTTGAACCCACATTGGAACAGAGGGAAGCTCCAGAGGAGACGTCTCTTTCTTGAGGAGCTGGGCAAGGCATTGGACCTCAAACCAGAGAAGGCAACATATCCAAGGACCCCGGCTTCTGCAGCCATCGTGAGGAGGATTCAGGAGGAGGATGCTGGTGCCCCATCCACCCGACCAACAGAACCAACAACTCCAATACCAGAAGTAAGTGTGAGTGATGTTGTTGCATGTGTGTGTGTGTCTGACTCTCCTACCTTGGCCTGCTGTAAATATATATGGCGAGTTAGTGAGTGAGTGAGATGTTAGTAAGATTCCTGAACTAAGTGTTTTCATCATTCTAGATTGCAGCCGGTAGCAACAAGAAGAAGCGCTGCGATGTGTGTGGACCCAAGAAGGACAGGAAGACACAGTACACATGCATCAAGTTCCCAGAAATACATTTGCAACACACACAGTAAAACTCTATCCCTCATGTGGTGTGTAGACGCCGGCTGTAACGTTCGTCTAAGGGAGGAGACCAAAACGCAGCGTTGTAAGTGTCCATGTTAATTTAATATAACTGAACACAAAATACAAAATATCAAAGTGAAAACAACGAAAATCGAAACAGTCCTGAAAGGTGACACAACACAGAATGCCCACCCCAACTCACGCCCTGACCAACCAAAATAGAGACATAAAAAGGATCTCTAAGGTCAGGGCGTGACACCGGCCTAGAATTTGTGTTCATTGGGGCTCGTTTATCATTTCAATAAATAACAGTATGTAATATGTGTCCTTTTAACAAATAGAGCTTTCATTGATAAATGTGATCTAGCAGAGGTAAGTGACAAATATTAACCAGGCAGGTAGCCTAGTGGTCAGAGCGTTAGGTCAGCAACCGAAAGGTTGCTAGATTGAATCCCCGAGCTGACAAGGTAAAAATCTGTCGTTCTGCCCCTGAACAAGGCCGTTACATGTGTGTGTGTGTGTGTGTAACAGTATAACTTTACGGCGTCCCTTCTCCCCGACACGGGCGCGAACCTGGGACCCTCTGCACACATCAACAACGGTCGCCCACGAAGCACTGTCGTTACCCATCGCTCCACAAAGGCCGCGGCCCTTGCAGAGCAAGGGACAACACTACTTAAGTCTCAGAGCAAGTGACGTAACTGATTGAAATGCTACTAGCGCGCACCCGCTAACTAGCTAGCCATTTCACATCCGTTACGTTTACATTTAAGTCATTTAGCAGACGCTCTTATCCAGAGCGACTTACAAATTGGTGCATTCACCTTATGACATCCAGTGGAACAGCCACTTTACAACAGTGCATCTAAATCGTTACATGTGTGTGTGTGTGTGTGTGTGTGTGTGTGTGTGTGTGTGTGTGTGTGTGTGTGTGTGTGTGTGTGTGTGTGTGTGTGTGTGTGTGTGTGTGTGTGTGTGTGTGTGTGCGTGTGCGTGTGTTCAGTATCTTCTGGAGTGGTTATTTCCCAGAGCTTTACAGTACTATAGACTAGCCTTAGGCCTACAGCAAACCACGAGGGACACACCATTCCTGTCAGAGTGAGAGTTCACATGAAACAGCAAACAGCTCCCTCTGCTCTCTCTGCTGTCTGTATGTTATCAGCCACATGAGACTCCATTTCACCCTGCTGTAAATGCTGCAGGGCATATACTTTGTAACGTACAGTAACATTTTGATGGATTTGTTTATCCTTTATATGAATTAACATAAGTAGTGATGACCAACAACTAATTTAATTCCTCTATTTTAATGGAAAGCATATCTTAAATTAATCCCACAGTGCCACCCCATAACAAATTAAAATATTATTTCCTACTTTGTTGATAACTACTTTGTTGAGGTAAAGTGTGCTTACTATGACTGTGATATGTGGTTGTCTCACAGCTATCTTAAGATTAATGCACTAATTGTAAGTCGCTCTGTAAAAGAGCGTATGCTAAATTACTCAAATGTAAAAAAAAAAAAAAAAATAGCAACAATGAAGCCATTAAAATATTCTAACGTACATATTCAAACAGCCGCTGGTCAAAGGCTTCATTTTAAAATGAAAAGCTAAGCTCGAAATATACTGTAAGCATAGCCTCACAGTGAAATCACATTGGTTGTATTTGTTTTTCAAAATAGTCTTTTTTTTTATCAACATAAGTTAATTCATGATGTGTTACTGACTGTGAGCTCTGTTCAGATTTCCCTGGAGCTGGAAGTTGCAGTGGTGCTCTAGTCTGGGCATGTGCAGAGGTACACTGCAGTACAGGATGGTAGAGAGAGAGAGAGAGAGGAGAGGGAGAGGAGGGAGAGAGAGAGAGGGAGAGAGAGGGAGGGAGGAAGGAGAGAGAAAGAGAGAGAGAGAGAGAGAGAGAGAGAGAGAGGGAGAGAGAGAGAGAGAGAGAGAGAGAGAGAGAGAGAGAGAGAGAGAGAGAGAGAGAGAGAGAGAGAGAGAGAGATGGAGGGTGGGTGGGAGACGGAGGGAGACGGAGGGAGGAAGGTAGGAGGAAGGAAGAGAGAGAAAGGGGAGAAGAAGAAAGGAAGAGGGGGAGAACAAGAGGGAAAGTAGAGGGAGGGAGAGAGAGAAGGGGAGAGAGGGAGAAAGATATATGAGGAGGAGAGAGTGGAAGAGATAGAGGAGGAGGGAGGGCACTGGTCATGTGTCGGGCAGCGTCAGCGGGGTGCCCAGAGTCTAGACCCCCCTATGGCAGCCACTCTGTACCAGCATCTTTCCTGCCTGATTTAGGGGAAAATGCACCCCACAGAGATAAATAGAGGGAGTGTGTGAGAGAGAGAGTCAGAGACAGCGAGCGAGACTGAGAGACAGAGACAGACAGACAGACAGACAGACAGACAGACAGAGTGAGAAACAGCGAGAGAGAGAGCCAGAGACAGAGACAGAGAGAGAGAGGGAGAGGGAGAGGGAGAGGGAGAGAGAGAGACAGACAGACAGACAGAGAGAGAGAGAGTGTTGTACAAGCAACTTGCTGCCTGATTTAGGGGAAGATGCACAGCTTGGCCTCTCTATTGCAGCAGCGAGGAGCCAGACAGCCAGGTGTGGAGCAATGGATGCCAGGGTGTAACAGTACAGTGAAATTCTTACCCTGAGAGTTCTTTCCCAACAATGCAGTTACAAAGTTGGGTTGGAGTTCTCAAGACAGCAGTCACAGCAGTGCTGCACCATCTGTACGCAAACGTCAAGTGAGGCCAGTGCCCATGCGTTATGCACCAGCACCCGGAGAATAGATGGAGAGCCGGGTCACTGTCATAGCTCAGCTAGCCCCATCATCCATTACATCCATTACTCCTTGGCATCCAGGACCTCTATACCAGGCGGTGTCAGAGGTAGGCCCTACAATAGACTCCCACCACCCAAGTAATAGATTGTTCTCTCTGCAACCGCATGGCAAGCGGTACAAATGCACGAAGTCTGGAACCAACAGGACCCTGAACAGCTTCTATCCCCCCAAGCCATAAGACTGAGAAATAGTTCACCAAATAGCTACCTGAACTATCTGCATTGACCCCTTTTGCACTGACTCATCACATACACTGCTGCTACTGTTTATGATCTATCCTGTTACCTGGTCACATTACCCCTATCTATATGTACATATATCTACCCCTGCACTTGGACTCGGTACTGGTACCCTGTGTATATAGACAAGTTATCGTTACTCATTGTGTGTTTATTCCTTGTGTTATTATTTTTCTATTTTTCTATCTGCGTTGTCAGGAAGAGCTCGTAAATAAGCCTTTGATTGTCAACCTAAACCTGCTGTTTACGAAGCATGTGACAATTTTTTTTAAATTTGTCCAGCATGCCCAGCATCCAGGTATGTCATGCTCTCCTCTCCCTATTCCCTCCTTCTATCCCTGCAGGCAAAGTGCAGCTAAACATGTCAAAGAATGGAGAATAGCTTTCTACGATAAAACATCCAGAGACTAGATGGGAAGATGCATGTGGTTAATGAATGTCTATGGTTTTATACTGGGGGTTTCTTTGTAGCTAACGATGTACCTTTTCAAAATAACACATAACGTATTCACATATAATTACTTAAAACCTTGATTACAGATGATGCTATCGTACTTAATTATCCTATTACTGGGTTTATGCAAGGTTGAATATGGGGCTCGTCTGTATCTAGAGGCTTCTTCATACAGAGACACGTATGATAGCACTGTTAGCAGACAGCGTCCTCTCTCCTTCTCTGTGCATACAGCACACGCACCCCCAAGTCGTGACGCACCCTGCCTGCTATTTCTAAAGGCCGTCATCCATTTTGTTGACGATGACAGTGGAGCTTGCTGCTGGGTGGTGAGGAATATGTTTCTCTGGGACTAAAGGGCCATCATGTGGCCGGTGGGGGAACTACACACTACACCTACAATACAGACATCACTACAAACAAAAGTAGTGCATAATATGCTATTTGGGACACACAGAGACGGGACTGTGGGTCTGAATACATGATCACTGTTGTGACAATCCAAATAGACTAGAGAAAAATACACTCATTCAGCAAATCATCCCAATTGAGTGAATCCTTTTATTCATTCAGCAAATCATCCCACTTGAATGACTCATTTTATTCATTCAGCAAATCATCCCAATTGAGTGACTCCTTTTATTCATTCAGCAAATCATCCCACTTGAATGACTCCTTTTATTCATTCAGCAAATCATCCCAATTGAATGACTCCTTTTATTCATGCAGCAAATCATCCCACTTGTTGCCCTCAACCTCACACAAATTATCAGTGAACCTACCAGGTATAACCCCAAATCTGTGAACACGGGCACCCTCGTAGATATTATCCTAACCAACCTGCGCTCCAAATACACCTCTGCTGTCTTCAGTCAGGATCTCAGCGATCACTGCCTCATTGGCTGCATACTTAATGGGTCTGCGGTAAAACGACCACCCTTCATCACTGTCAAAGGCTCCAGAAAACACTTCAGCGAGCAGGCCTTGCTAATCGACCTGGCCCGGGTATCCTGGAAGGATATTGACCTCATCACGTCAGTAGAGGATGCCTGGTTATTCTTTAAAAGTAATTTCCTCACCATTTTAAATAAGCATGCCCCACTCAAAAAAATTAGAACCAGGAAGAGATATAGCTCTTGGTTCACTCCAGACCTGACTGGCCTTGACCAGCATAAAAACATCCTGTGGTGTTCTGCATTAGCATCGAATAGCCTCCGCGATATGCAACTTTCAGGGAAGTTAGGAACCAATACACACAGGCAGTTAGGAAAGCTAAGGCTAGCTTTTTCAAACAGAAATTTACGTCCTGTAGCACAAACTCCAACAAGTTCTGGGACACTGTAAAGTCCATGGAGAATAAGAGCACCTCCTCCCAGCAGCCCACTGCACTGAGGCTAGGAAACACTGTCACCACGGGTAAATCCACGATAATTGAGAATTTCAATAAGCCTTTTTTTATGGCTGACCATCCTTTCCACCTGGCTACCCCGGTCAACTGCCCGGCACCCCCCACAGCAACTTGCCTAAGCCTCCCCCATTTCTCCTTCACCCAAATCCAGATAGCTGATGTTCTGGAAGAGCTGTAAAATCTGGACCCCTACAAATCAGCCTGGCTAGACAATCTGGACCCTCTCTTTCTAAAATTATCCGCCGAAATTGTTGCAACCCCTATTACTAGCCTGTTCAACCTCTCTTTCGTATCATCTGAGATGCATAAAGATTGGAAAGCTGCCGCGGTCATCCCCCTCTTCAAAGGGGGAGACACTCTAGACCCAAACTGCTACAGACCTATATCTATCCTACCCTGCCTTTCTAAGGTCTTCGAAAGCCAAGTTAACAAACAGATCACCGACCATACCTGGTTAAATAAAGGTGAAATAAAATATATAAATAAATAAAAAATCCATTTAACTCTGTGTTGTTTTTGTGTCGCACTGCTTTGCTTTATCTTGGCCAGGTCGCAGTTGTAAATGAGAACTTGTTCTCAACTGGCCTACCTGGTATAATAAAAAAGACTTGATAGACTCCTTTTTTTCATTCAGCAAATCATCCCACTTGAGTGACTCCTTTTATTCTGTAAGGATATTATCATTTTGGTATAAAGTAAAATGTTCTGCTCACAGTACAAGACAGACAAGGTCTAACCAAGGTTGGACATCACATCAAACGCCCACTGATAAAATAATACATTTTCTTTGAAAGATGACATGCTTAAAGTAAATCTTTCTTCTCCGACCCACATATTGTTGAGGCCAGGGTGTAAATTAAGACACTCGTCCTCCTGTTACGTTCCCATATCCTTTATAGGACCTTCTGATGGAACCTCTATCGGTTCAGAGCATTGTAATGTACACCACTTTCCTGCCTGTGGAACAGCACACACAGAGAGATGTTTTGATTTGTTTAAGTTTAACACTTTTCTGATTGCTGCATGGTTCCATATGTGTTGTTTCATAGTTTTGATGTCTTCACTGTTATTCTACAATGTGGAGGGTAGGAAAGATGAAAAGGAACCCTTGAATGAGGGCAACAAATTGTCGAGGGCAATAGAACAGTCTGCAGCATCCGGCCTCATCCTCCTAGAATCTGAAGTCAAATGTCTACTGATGATCTGGTGCTTCTGTCCCCAACCAAGGAGGGCCTACAGCAACACCTAGATCTTCTGCACAGATTCTGTCAGACCTGGGTCCTGACAGTAAATCTCAGTAAGACAAAAATAACTGTTCCAAAAAAGGTCCAGTTGTCAGGACCACGAATACAAATTCCATCTAGACACCGTTGCCCTAGCGCAAACAAAAAACTATACATACGTCGGTAACTTCCACAAAGCTGTGAATGATCTGAGAGACGAGGCAAAAAGGGCATTCTATTCCATCAAAAGGAACATTAAAAAAAGACATACCAATTAAGCTCTGGCTAAAAACTTTTTAATCAGTTATACAACCCATTGCCCTTTATGGTTCACCAATCAAGAACCCAAAATAAATGTTAAAAAAATTGACCCTGCATGCAGAACTTTGCAAAAAATATCCTCTGTATACAACGTAACGCACAAAATAATGCATGCAGAGCAGAATTAGGCAGATACCTGCTAGTTATCAAAATCCAGAAGTGCCGTTAAATTCTACAACCACCTAAAAGGAAGCGACTCCCAAACCTTCCATAACAAAGCCATCCCCTACAGAGAGATGAACTTGGAAAAGAGCCCCCTAAGCAAGCTGGTCCTGGGGCTCTGTTCACAAACACACCCCACAGAGCCCCAGGACAGCAACACAATTAGACCCAACCAAATCATGAGAAAAGAAAAAGATATGTCACTGGTGTAGAAGACTTGGTGTTGAGCTGTTGTGCTCTAAATGTATCTTCATAAACAAAAAAGGCACAGGACGAACCCAAAGTACAAAATATAAAGTACTCAGGAAATAGTAGGCAAAATTCCTCTCAGGAAAACAAGTAACATTTACAATGACATACATTTAACAGACGCTCTTATCCAGAGAGACTTACAAGTACATACATTCATACTTTTTTTTGTCAGGAGAGGAGGCCGAAGTGAAGGCTGGTGTGACAAGATAATTACTTGACACAAAGAATCAACAAAAAACAGAGCAAACTAGAACCCTATTTGGCCCTAAACAGAGAGTACACAGTGGCGGAATACCTGATCACTGTGACTGACCCAAAATTAAGGAAAGCTTTGACTATGTACAGACACAGTGAGCATGGCCTTGCTATTGAGAAAGGCCACCATAGGCAGACTTGGCTCTCAAGAGAAGACAGGCTATGTGCACACTGCCCACAAAATGAGGTGGAAACTGAGCTGCACTTCCTAACCTCCTGCCAAATGTATAACCATATTAGAGAAGCATATTTCCCTCAGATTACACAGATCCACAAAAAATTTGAAAACAAAACCAATTTTGATAAACTCCCATATCTATTGGTGTTCCATCACAGCAGCAAGGTTTGTGACCTGTTGCCACAAGAAAAGGTCAACCAGTGAAGAACAAACACCATTGTAAATACAACCCATATTTATGTTTATTTATTTTTACTTTTGTACTTTTTTAATTATTTGTACATTGTTTCAACACTGTACAATATGACATTTGAAATGCCTTTTTTCTTTTGTAAGTGTAATGTTTACTGTAAAATGTTTTATTTCACTGTTGTTTATTATCTAGTTCACTTGCTTTGGCAATGTAAACATATGTTCCCCGAGCCAATAATGACCTTGAATTGAAATTGAAATTGAATTCAGAGAGAGAGAGAGAGACACACACACACACACACAGACAGAGAGAGAGACACACATACATACAGAGAGAGAGAGAGCGAGAGAGAGAGACACACACACACATACAGACAGCGAGCGAGAGAGACCCACACACACACATACAGACAGCGAGAGAGAGAGACCCACACACACACACACACACATACAGACAGCGAGAGAGAGAGACCCACACACACACACACACACATACAGACAGCGAGAGAGAGAGAGACACACACACACACACACACACACACACACACAGAGAGAGAGAGAGAGAGAGAGAGAGAGAGAGAGAGAGAGAGAGAGAGAGAGAGAGAGAGAGAGAGAGAGAGAGACACACACACACACACACACATACAGACAGCGAGAGAGAGAGAGAGACCCACACACACACATACAGACAGCGAGAGAGAGAGACCCACACACACACACACACACATACAGACAGCGAGAGAGAGAGAGACACACACACACACACACACACACACACACACACACACACACACACACACACACACACACACACACACACACACAGACAGAGAGAGAGAGAGAGAGAGAGAGAGAGAGAGAGAGAGAGAGAGAGAGAGAGAGAGAGAGAGAGAGAGAGAGAGAGAGAGAGAGAGAGAGAGAGAGAGAGAGAGAGAGAGAGACACACACACACACACACACACATACAGACAGCGAGAGAGAGAGAGAGACCCACACACACACACACACACACACACACACACACACACACACACATACAGACAGAGAGACACAGAGAGAGAGAGAGGGAGAGAGAGACACACAGACACACAGACAGAGAGAGAGAGAGACACACACACTCAGACACACACATCGGCTGGTTCTGGGCTCCACAGCTGCTGCTGTTGCTGAGGTCCTTAGTTAGATACACGGTACAGGCCCGGTGCAGGGCAAGGGGATGACCCCAGATCAGGATTCCCGCTGGGTGTTGCCTGGAGGGCAATCAGAGCAAAGTCAACTACTGTGTGGCCCACTGCTGCATGTCACTTCAACACTGTGTTAGTTCACCGAGAGTACGAGGAGCAGGTGGCATCTGAGATGGAGTCAAGTACCTGTTCAGAATATGAATCTTGAACTTACAGGTTGTGTGTTGATGTGTCTGCTTATTTAGAGAGTGACAGGGGTTTCAATTTAATGTACTAGAAGAGTACATCTCTGGTTATTAACAATCTGTACGTGTTCAACACAATTCCCCTAGAAACCGTTAATTCGTTTACATTGTGAGTTGAGATAATTCTGCCATTAAAGTTTGAGCAGCTGTAGCAAATTGCTTGAATATTTGGCTGAATGCTTTCTGCTGCGCAGTTAGTTTGACATTAGGGTGCAGTTAGTTTGACATTAGGGTGCAGTTAGTTTGACATTAGGGTGCAGCTAGTTTGACATTAGGGCGCAGTTAGTTTGACATTAGGGCGCAGTTAGTTTGACATTAGGGTGCAGTTAGTTTGACATTAGGGTGCAGTTAGTTTGACATTAGGGTGCAGTTAGTTTGACATTAGGGTGCAGTTAGTTTGACATTAGGGTGCAGTTAGTTTGACATTAGGGTGCAGTTAGTTTGACATTAGGGTGCAGTTAGTTTGACATTAGGGTGCAGTTAGTTTGACATTAGGGTGCAGTTAGTTTGACATTAGGGTGCAGTTAGTTTGACATTAGGGTGCAGTTAGTTTGACATTAGGGTGCAGTTAGTTTGACATTAGGGTGCAGTTAGTTTGACATTAGGGTTTTGTAACAAACATCGTCGGGAGAAGGAGAAGAGGACCAAGGTGCAGCGTGGTAAGTATTCATTATACTTTTAATAAATACGAAACACATGAACAAAAACAACAAAGCGACAAACGAAACAGTTCTGCAATGTGCAATGCACAAAACAGAAAATAACTACCCACAAACACAGGTGGGAATGAGGCTACCTAAGTATGGTTCTCAATCAGAGACAACGATAGACAGCTGCCTCTGATTGAGAACTATACCAGGCCAAACACATAGAAATAGAAAACATAGAAAAGAACATAAAATGCCCACCCCAACTCACGCCCTGACCAACCAAAATAGAGATATAAAAAGGATCTCTAAGGTCAGGGTGTGACAAATGCTAATATTTGACAATGCTGTTCTCACAATAAATGTTTTCATTTTTATCAAACTACATCCAGATAATCATTTCTACCTCTCATTCTAATTCAAAATCTCTAAAGAAAATAGCTGTATGTGTGGTGTTATGATTTTGAACAGTCAGATAGCTAGCAACAATGACAAGAAGTTTCCATGCGGGGAATCGTAGGTGTCTCGTTTCAGCTCGTTTCTATCTTATTAGTGACACCATGTCTTGTTTTGATGTGTTTTAAATAATATGGCAAAACATTTGCTAACTAGCTAACCAACAACTGTAACAGTGTATTTGAGAGACAACAAATGCTCATTGTGCAAATGTATTTATGTTTTCAATAAACATTTGAAGACATAAATATAGTTTACCCTTAGTCAACAATTTAAGACAACCCCATATGTTTTGCCCCATAGTTGCCACACGTCAGTTTTGTTGCATAAGCAACCAACCCTTTTATGTCAAATATTTTAAAGTAGCATGAATTCAATCGAGCCAAATGAACTCATTGCCATTTCATCTTCAGCCATGTGGTGGTGCCAAAGTTGTCAAGATCATTGATAAATGAGGTAGGGTAACCGGTTGAACTCTCAAACGTTACAAATAATATGCTGGTGTGTGTGTGTGTGTGTGTGTGTGTGTGTGTGTGTGTGTGTGTGTGTGTGTGTGTGTGTGTGTGTGTGTGTGTGTGTGTGTGTGTGTGTGTGTGTGTGTGTGTGTGTGTGTTTAACACATACACCGGACAGGTGCAGTAAAATGTGTTGATTTACAGGGTCAGCCACATAGTACGGTGCCCCTGGAGCAAATTAGGGTTAAGTGCCTTACTCAAGGGCACACGGAAAGATTGTTCACTTGTCGGCTCTGGTATTCAAACCAGCGATCTTTTGGTAATTGGCCAAACCCTCTAACTGCTAGGCTATCCCTTACGAGAAATATTGCAGTCAGAGTGCAGTATAACTGGGGTCAGAATGCAGTATAACTGCAGTTAGAGTGCAGTATAACTGGGGTCAGAGTGCAGTATAACTGGGGTCAGAGTGCAGTATAACTGCAGTTAGAGTGCAGTATAACTGGGGTCAGAGTGCAGTATAACTGGGGTCAGAGTGCAGTATAACTGGGGTCAGAGTGCAGTATAACTGGGGTCAGAGTGCAGTATAACTGGGGTCAGAGTGCAGTATAACTGGGGTCAGAGTGCAGTATAACTGCAGTTAGAGTGCAGTATAACTGGGGTCAGAGTGCAGTATAACTGGGGTCAGAGTGCAGTATAACTGGGGTCAGAATGCAGTATAACTGGGGTCAGAGTGCAGTATAACTGGAGTCAGAGTGCAGTATAACTGGGGTCAGAGTGCAGTATAACTGGGGTCAGAGTGCAGTATAACTGGGGTCAGAGTGCAGTATAACTGGGGTCAGAGTGCAGTATAACTGGGGTCAGAGTGCAGTATAACTGGGGTCAGAGTGCAGTATAACTGGAGTCAGAGTGCAGTATAACTGGGGTCAGAGTGCAGTATAACTGGGGTCAGAGTGCAGTATAACTGGGGTCAGAGTGCAGTATAACTGGGGTCAGAGTGCAGTATAACTGGGGTCAGAGTGCAGTATAACTGGGGTCAGAGTGCAGTATAACTGGGGTCAGAGCGCAGTATAACTGGGGTCAGAGTGCAGTATAACTGGGGTCAGAGTGCAGTATAACTGGGGTCAGAGCGCAGTATAACTGGGGTCAGAGTGCAGTATAACTGGGGTCAGAGTGCAGTATAACTGGGGTCAGAATGCAGTATAACTGGGGTCAGAGTGCAGTATAACTGGGGTCAGAGTGCAGTATAACTGGAGTCAGAGTGCAGTATAACTGGGGTCAGAGTGCAGTATAACTGGGGTCAGAGTGCAGTATAACTGGGGTCAGAGTGCAGTATAACTGGGGTCAGAGTGCAGTATAACTGGGGTCAGAGTGCAGTATAACTGGGGTCAGAATGCAGTATAACTGGGGTCAGAGTGCAGTATAACTGGGGTCAGAGTGCAGTATAACTGGGGTCAGAGTGCAGTATAACTGGGGTCAGAGTGCAGTATAACTGGGGTCAGAATGCAGTATAACTGGGGTCAGAATGCAGTATAACTGGGGTCAGAGTGCAGTATAACTGGGGTCAGAGTGCAGTATAACTGGGGTCAGAGTGCAGTATAACTGGGGTCAGAGTGCAGTATAACTGGGGTCAGAGTGCAGTATAACTGGGGTCAGAGTGCAGTATAACTGGGGTCAGAGTGCAGTATAACTGGAGTCAGAGTGCAGTATAACTGGGGTCAGAGCGCAGTATAACTGGGGTCAGAGTGCAGTATAACTGGGGTCAGAGTGCAGTATAACTGGGGTCAGAGCGCAGTATAACTGGGGTCAGAGTGCAGTATAACTGGGGTCAGAGTGCAGTATAACTGGGGTCAGAATGCAGTATAACTGGGGTCAGAGTGCAGTATAACTGGGGTCAGAGTGCAGTATAACTGGAGTCAGAGTGCAGTATAACTGGGGTCAGAGTGCAGTATAACTGGGGTCAGAGTGCAGTATAACTGGGGTCAGAGTGCAGTATAACTGGGGTCAGAGTGCAGTATAACTGGGGTCAGAGTGCAGTATAACTGGGGTCAGAGTGCAGTATAACTGGAGTCAGAGTGCCGTATAACTGGGGTCAGAGTGCAGTATAACTGCAGTTATTCTGCAAATACTGCGTCCCATTTTTTTTTACTACAGTAAGTTTGCAGTGTAACTGCAGTTAGAGTGCAGTACACTTCAGTTATTCTGCAATTACTGATTACCCCCAGTCGATTGCAATTCCTGCACTTTTACTGCAGTTTCAAAACTGCAATCTTTTTTTGTAAGGTACCTTGTGTATTGGTTTACGGGTCTTTATGGAGAGCAAAGTACCTTCAGTAGGTGAGTCTTTTTCCACTTCCACAAACTGGTTGAATCAACATTGTTTCAATACAGTGGCCATTTTAGCATGTACATCTTGATGGGGTCAACTCCTACAACGTTTTAAAGATGCCAGCAAAGCCACTACACAACACAACACTGAAATATACAAGCTACTACACAACACTACACAACACTACACAACACTACTCAACACAACACTGAAATATACAAGCTACTACACAACACAACACAACACAACACAACAGAACACTAAAGAATACAAGCCACTACACAACACAACACAACACAACACAACACAACACAACACTACTCAACACAACACAACACTAAAATATACAAGCCACTACACAACACAACCTAACCTAACACAACACAACACAAAACAACACAACGCTACTCAACCTAGCACAACACAACACAACCTAACCTAACACTACACAACACAACACAACACAACCTAACACAACACAACACAACACAACCTAACACAACACAACACAACACAACACAAAACAACACAACGCTACTCAACCTAGCACAACACAACACAACCTAACCTAACACTACACAACACAACACAACACAACCTAACACAACACAACACAACACAACCTAACACAACACAACACAACACAACACAACACAACACAACCTAACACAACACAACACAACACAACACAACACAAAACAACACAACACTACTCAACCTAGCACAACACAACACAACACAACCTAACACTACACAACACAACACAACACAACCTAACACAACACAACACAACACAACCTAACACAACAAAACACTAAATATACAAGCCACTACACAACACAACACTAAAATATACAAGCCACTACACAACACAACACAACACAACCTAACAAAACACAACCTAACACAACACAACACTAAAATATACAAGCCACAACACAACACAACAGAACAGAACACTAAAGAATACAAGCCACTACACAACACAACACAACACAACACTAAACAATATATTAATTGGATTATAACGGTGACAAATGGTGCCCACAAACTGTTAGGGTCTACAGCACATAAAGCTGTCCCAACGGCAGAGTCCCAACAGCAGAGTCCCAACAGTAGAGTCCCAACAGTAGAGTCCCAACAGCAGAGTCCCAACAGCAGAGTCCCAACAGTAGAGTCCCAACAGCAGAGTCCCCACAGTAGAGTCCCAACAGTAGAGTCCCAACAGCAGAGTCCCAACAGTAGCGTCCCAACAGCAGAGTCCCCACAGTAGAGTCCCAACAGTAGAGTCCCAACAGTAGAGTCCCAACAGCAGAGTCCCCAACAGTAGAGTCCCAACAGCAGAGTCCCCAACAGTAGAGTCCCAACAGCAGAGTCCCAACAGCAGAGTCCCCCACAGTAGCGTCCCAACAGTAGAGTCCCCAACAGTAGAGTCCCAACAGCAGAGTCCCAACAGCAGAGTCCCAACAGCAGAGTCCCCCACAGTAGAGTCCCAACAGTAGAGTCCCAACAGCAGAGACCCAACAGTAGAGTCCCAACAGTAGAGTCCCAACAGCAGAGTCCCAACAGCAGAGTCCCCCACAGTAGAGTCCCAACAGTAGAGTCCCAACAGCAGAGACCCAACAGTAGAGTCCCAACAGTAGAGTCCCAACAGTAGAGTCCCAACAGTAGAGTCCCAACAGCAGAGACCCAACAGTAGAGTCCCAACAGTAGAGTCCCAACAGTAGAGTCCCAACAGTAGAGTCCCAACAGTAAAGTCCCAACAGTAGAGTCCCAACAGCAGAGTCCCAACAGCAGAGTCCCAACAGTAGAGTCCCAACACCATACCACTGCTCTGCCCCACCGGCCCTGAATGACGGGTTGCCACTGTTTTCAATGTCATTTGTCAATGTATTTTCACAATGAATCTATGTGGAAAATACATTGGATTTGAAAAAAAAGTCATCAACATAATAAACTGTTCTTTTGAGGATGACATTTCTATCACAGGATTTTTGTCATTATTGTCACCATTTTTCAACATAGACAAACTTTGTATAAAATGTTGAATTTCTACCTTGGAAACAACGTCAGATCTTCAACGCAATATTCACTACAGGAAAAAATATATATTTAGGCTGGGCAGCACATCCTACTGTAGCGTTGATCTAGCTACAGCTATTCATTTGGTCTATCATACCGGGTTTTAAGCAAGCCTTGCTTAGAAATTATGTTTGTCACTGTTAAGGGCTTGACATTGGCAAGTACTTCTCCTGGTAAAGTTGTCAATTGGACTACTGTCATCAACACTATAGATGGCAAACAAATCAAACAATACTTGGATATAGACATCTGAAAGTTATCCCCTGAAAGTTAGCTTGTTAACTAGCCATATTGACGTGATCTGTTATTAGCTAGCTAGCCATATTGATGTGATCTGTTATTATCTAACTAGCCATATTGATGTGATCTGTTATTATCTAACTAGCCATATTGATGTGATCTGTTATTATCTAACTAGCCATATTGATGTGATCTGTTATTATCTAACTAGCCATATTGATGTGATCTGTTAATATCTAACTAGCCATATTGATGTGATCTGTTATTATCTAACTAGCCATATTGATGTGATCTGTTATTATCTAACTAGCCATATTGATGTGTTCTGTTATTATCTAACTAGCCATATTGATGTGTTCTGTTATTATCTAACTAGCCATATTGATGTGATCTGTTATTATCTAACTAGCCATATTGATGTGATCTGTTATTATCTAACTAGCCATATTGATGTGAACCAAACCTACATTGGTTGGAGAAAAAAAGTACATTAGTTCTACATTCTGTACCGCTATGTTTAGCCAACTGTACAACGTTTCTACAGGTAGCTTGTAAAGTAAACATCATCAGCTAACAGTATATTGGCAAATGCGCCCCTTTTTGCTGCTTGACAGAGAGAGATAACAACGGATGGGAAATTCAATCAATCAATCAATCAAGTTTATTTTATATAGCCCTTCGTACATCAGCTAATGTCTCGAAGTGCTGTACAGAGACCCAGCCTAAAACCTCAAACAGCTAGAATGCAGGTGTAGAAGCATGGTGGCTAGGAAAAACTCCCTAGAAAGGCCAAAACCTAGGAAGAAACCTAGAGAGGAACCAGGCTATGAGGGGTGGCCAGTCCTCTTCTGGCTGTGCCGGGTGGAGATTATAACAGAACTATGCCAAGATGTTCAAAAATGTTCATAAGTGACAAGCATGGTCAAATAATAATCATGAATAATATTCAGTTGGCTTTTCATAGCCGATCATTAAGAGTTGAAAAACAACAGGTCTGGGACAGGTGGCGGTTCCATAACCGCAGGCAGAACAGCAGCAAGGCCAGGCGGACTGGGGACAGCAAGGAGCCACCACGCCCGGCAGTCCCGACGTATGGTCCCAGGGCTCAGGTCCTCCGAGAGAAAGAAAGAGAGAAGGAGAAAGTTAGAGAGAGCCAAGATTTTCAAAATGTTCATAAATGACAAGCATGGTCAAATAATAATCAGGAATAAATCTGTTGGCTTTTCATAGCCGATCATTAAGAGTTGAAAACAGCAGGTCTGGGACAGGTAGGGGTTCCGTAACCGCAGGCAGAACCGTTGAAACTGGAATAGCAGCAAGGCCAGGCGGACTGGGGGCAGCAGGGAGTCGTCATGCCCGGTAGTCCTGACGTATGGTCCTAGGGCTCAGGTTCTCAGAGAGAGAAAGAAAGAGAGAACGAGAGAATTAGAGAAAGCATACTTAAATTCACACAGGACACTGGATAAGACAGGAGAAGTACTCCAGGTATAACCAACTGACCCTAGCCCTCCGACACAAACTACTGCAGCATACATACTGGAGGCTGAGACAGGAGCGGTCAGGAGACACTGTGGCCCCATCCGAAGATACCCCCGGACAGGGCCAAATAGGAAGGATATAACCCCACCCACTTTGCCAAAGCACAGCCCCCGCACCACTGGAGGGATATCTTCAACCACCAACTTATAATCCTGAGACAAGGCCGAGTATAGCCAACAAAGATCTCCACCACAGCACAAACCAAGGGGGGGGCGCCAACCCAGACAGGAAGATCACGTCAGTAACTCAACCCACTCAAGTGACGCACCCCTCCCAGGGACGGCATGAAAGAGCACCAGTAAACCAGTGACTCAGCCCCTGTAACAGGGTTAGATGCAGAGAATCCCAGTGGAGAGAGGGGAACCGGCCAGGCAGAGACAGCAAGGGCGGTTCGTTGCTCCAAAGCCTTTCCGTTCACCTTCACACTCCTGGGCCAGACTACACTCAATCATATGACCTACTGAAGAGATAAGTCTTCAGTAAAGACTTAAAGGTTGAGACCGAGTCTGCGTCTCTCACATGGGTAGGCAGACTGTTCCATAAAAATGGAGATCTATAGGAGAAAGCCCTGCCTCCCGCTGTTTGCTTAGAAATTCTAGGGACAATTAGGAGGCCTGCGTCTTGTGACCGTAGCGTACGTATTGGTATGTACGGCAGGACCAACTCGGAAAGATAGGTAGGAGCAAGCCCATGTAACGCTTTATAGGTTAACAGTAAAACCTTGAAATCAGCCCTTGCCTTAACAGGAAGCCAGTGTAGGGAAGCTAGCACTGGAGTAATATGATCAAATTTCTTGGTTCTAGTCAGGATTCTAGCAGCCGTATTTAGCACTAACTGAAGTTTATTTAGTGCTTTATCCGGGTAGCCGGAAAGTAGAGCATTGCAGTAGTCTAACCTAGAAGTAACAAATGCATGGATTAATTTTTCTGCATCATTTTTGGACAGAAAATTTCTGATTTTTGCAATGTTACGTAGATGGAAAAAAGCTGTCCTTGAAACAGTCTTGATATGTTCGTCAAAAGAGAGATCAGGGTCAAGAGTAACGCCGAGGTCCTTCACAGTTTTATTTGAGACGACTTTACAACCATCAAGATGAATTGTCAGATTTAACAGAAGATCTCTTTGTTTCTTGGGACCTAGAACAAGCATCTCTGTTTTGTCCGAGTTTAAAAGTAGAAAGTTTTCAGCCATCCACTTCCTTATGTCTGAAACACAGGCTTCTAGCGAGGGCAATTTTGGGGCTTCACCATGTTTCATTGAAATGTACAGCTGTGTGTCATCCGCATAGCAGTGAAAGTTAACATTATGTTTTCGAATAACATCCCCAAGAGGTAAAATATATAGTGAAAACAATAGTGGTCCTAAAACGGAACCTTGAGGAACACCGAAATGCACAGTTGATTTGTCAGAGGACAAACCATTCACAGAGACAAACTGATATCTTTCCGACAGGTAAGATCTAAACCAGGCCAGAACTGGTCCGTGTAGACCAATTTGGGTTTCCAGTCTCTCCAAAAGAATGTGGTGATCGATGGTGTCAAAGGCAGCACTAAGGTCTAGTAGCACAAGGACAGATGCAGCACAAGGACAGATGCAAATTAACCCATACTACTCATACTTGTCAGATGTAATTTACTTTTATTTTATATCACTAAAATATCCAATAAATGGTAGCCAGTATTGAAATGACATGATCAGTTTATGTTCACTGATGATAAAAAGCATGCAGTTACTTGCTGAATAACTGATGTTGGAGATGAATGTGTGCATGTGTTTTGTTTTGCATGGAATAATCGGAAATGTGTAGTCCTGGCTACGCTCTTCAAGAGGGGACGACGACATTACAAACAAATAGTTAACATTTACCTAACTATCCCCTGTAAACGGCATGGTTTTAGCATAGCTGGGGTCTCCTTGCCCCCTTCAGTAGGCTCTGCAATGTGGTCTCAGAACATTTTGTATTATTCTGTAGGCAAATTTGAGACACTAATTATAATTTGTATGATATGTTACTAGCTAAAAAGTAGTAGCTAAATAGCAGTGCTAAGATAGGAACCAGCAACCTTTGGGTTCCTAGACATTCACGTTATTTGCTCACCCATCTACCCCGACTTGCTACCCACCCTTCTTTTTCCTTAAGTGACCTGATATCTTATGTAACCATACCAAACATAACATATCATACTAATTTGAGTGTCCCGGATTTACATTTACTATGTTACGTCTAGTCTATGAGACCAGGCTGGGCAAATCGAACACTCTGCACCTTATTGTTACGTTTTATTGATAATGACCTATAGATTCACTGTTGCTATGGAAGTAATTCCAAAGGGTAGGTTCAAGAGAGCAAATTAAATGTAACCATACTTTAGCAATTATATTTCATCAATGATCATATCAATGATCATATCATATATACCATTTGGGAAGTCAGAAACAGCTATTGTTGAATTTCAGCCCCAGGATTCAACCAACAAATGTGACAATACACAAAATGCTATCCTCTGAGACCGTTATTAATAATTTCAGTTATTTTGACTGGTTTTCTTGGAAGAAAATAAACATGACAAAAGTTTGACTCGCAAACACTACACACTTCCTCAGTCTATCAAGCGTTCGTCGCGTGTCAAATAAACAGCAGAGAAGTTTAGTGTTAATTGATGCGCAGTTCATATGAAAGTGAGCGCCTGGCGAAT
This sequence comes from Salvelinus fontinalis, assembly GCF_029448725.1. NCBI lineage: Eukaryota > Metazoa > Chordata > Actinopteri > Salmoniformes > Salmonidae > Salvelinus > Salvelinus fontinalis. The sequence goes on along the minus strand of NC_074666.1, from coordinate 13,597,057 downwards.
TCATAGACATACTCTAAAAGTCAGCGGTGGGAGGGACAGAGGAAATAGTCATCAGTTTGGGATAGCCTATTAACTTGAAGCAAGAGCAGCTGGAAATATCCAATCACTTCAAGTTTCCATTCACTCTTCAACTCTACAGTAATTGCTTCGGGTACAGGAAGGATACAGGTGTTTGGGACTGAATGCGACTCAGACTTGACCAAGGGGAAATGAATTTAAAAGGCAGCGGGACTCTTCTGAGGATTCTTATGATGTTTCTCTTCTTCTCACGAAGTTTGCAGTGGACTTACAGAGAGCATCAGGATGATGCGAACAGGTAGGCTATACCACGCGTCGCGCGCCCTGGCTATTTTATTAATGGGTTGGATTGACATTACGCACGGTGCTGTAGATATCAAGAGAAACATTGTGCGGGATACTTGGGTTATATTGTGGTAGGTTGTATATTATTTATCTTGAAGGACGTGCATTAATAGCCTAATGTCATTATTTTACAGTGAAGTCTGTTCTGAGAACAAGATTGTCACAACCAAATATCCTTGCTTAAAACCAACTGGAGAGGTGACAACTTGCTACAGGTAGGCTCATTTAAATTTCCAATATTCCATTGCATTGTAGAATATGATTCCCTCGTGTGAGCTGAGATTACGGTACTAAATTATAATTGCCTTTTTGTGGGGGGGGGGAATGAAATAATATAATATGTAGGCTAATTGTTTTGCTGCTGTGATGCTGCATATCACAAACGGTGACCAGACTTGTGACGTTTTAATTGATAATGACCCACAGATTCACTGTTGCCATGGAAGTAATTCCAAAGGATACAGTAGGTTCAAGAGAGCAAATGAAATTGTAACCATACTTTATTAATCATATGCCATCAATGATCCTAGCCTATATAGCATTTGGGAACAAACCTTCAGTGGCCAGAGTTGTAACGGCTTCATGGGATAGCCGATGCTTTTATGAATTGATTATTAACCATATTGGCTAAAATATTGAATAATACATGATGTAAGATAGACGTCATTTACCATGAACAGATAATTACACCAAAAGACGAACCACTTGTTATCCCTTTGAATAAATGTGTAGATATTTTTCACCAGTTTTTCTATAGCAGAAGTGTAGGTGGTTAAAATAAACCTAGAATTTGTCTAATTGCTTTCATGTAATGGTATTGGCAATGTGTCAATAATTATTGGAAAGTCATTGATGTAATTACATCATAATAGATCAACACATGGAGTAGATAGATTTACCTTCTAACAGCACAGTGCATCCATCCACGACTGAACCACTTTGCAACGGGTGTCTGTCCATAACCGTGAGAGACTCATTAATCTGCTGCATTTCCTGTCTGGCACTGGCGGGGAATGACACACATGTAACTTCATCATGTTATGACAGCCCCCTGTGGTGATGTGGTCTTTAAATGATTACTGTGCTTGATGGTTATTGCTTAGACTCACTGTTGTGTTCATACATTGTTTATTTAACTAACGAGAGAACGGCTGGTGTTACAGGAGGAAAGAAATGTGCCTATGTATCTGAGGGAACTGGGTGCATTTCAGTCCACACGGCATTGTAACAAGTTACCACATGACAGGCTGCCTATCAGCTCTCTGGGTGTTTCACTGTGTTGAAATGTGTGTAGGATGGCTCTCCATCTTCATGCCTGGCATTGCTCAAGAGTTTATCGCCAATGTTAGTTGGTATTTCTTCCCTTTCGTAATAATCTGTCTTTTACATCTTAACTCATGGTTGTGGGCTCTACTAATACGGACCATGGTCTAACTTGACCCTGTCTCTCTATCTGGCATAGGAATGACTGAGGCATGTTTAAACGGAACAAGTGTAGGCACATTTTGCCTCTCGGTTTTGTTGTTGTGTGTGTGTGTAACAGTTGGACTCTTTTACAGTGATGGCATTTGGATTGAGTGTCTGTTGGAGAAAAAAGAAAGATTCATTAGGTGCTGCTATGTTTTATTGGCAAACACATCTACCAATAAATGTTATTCTGGAAAAAGGATGGTAACGACAGATCTGAAACAGTGTCTGACAAATATAACAGATAGACTACAGGAAGAGCTTGTTTGGACCCTTCCATTATATCTGTGCTACTCAGTGTATTTAAATAGACTTTTGTTTGATTTTCCTTAATAGATTTGAGAATACTGGAGGTATAGATTTGAGAATACACAAGGTAAAGATTACATTAACTTAATTTATTGCATACACTGTCTAGCCTATAGCTAGCTGCTAGCCGTCTTCCGCGGGAGAGCTCTGTCTAGCCTACAGCTAGCTGTCTTCCGCGGGAGAGCTCTGTCTAGCCTACAGCTAGCTGCTAGCTGTCTTCCGCGGGAGAGCTCTGTCTAGCCTACAGCTTGCTGCTAGACGTCTTCCGCGGGAGAGCTCTGTCTCCATACAGCTAGTTGCTAGCCGTCTTCCGCGGGAGAGCTCTGTCTGCATACAGCTAGCTGCTAGACGTCTTCCGCGGGAGAGCTCTGTCTAGTCTACAGCTAGCTGCTAGACGTCTTCTGCGGGAGAACTCTGTCTAGTCTACAGCTAGCTGCTAGACGTCTTCCGCGGGAGAGCTCTGTCTGCATACAGCTAGTTGCTAGACGTCTTCCGCGGGAGAGCTCTGTCTAGCCTACAGCTAGCTGCTAGCCGTCCTCCATGAGAGAGCTCTGTCTAGCCTACAGCTAGCTGCTAGCCGTCTTCTGTGGGAGAGCTCTGTCTGCATACAGCTAGTTGCTAGACGTCTTCCGCGGGAGAGCTCTGTCTAGCATACAGCTAGCTGCTAGACGTCCTCCGTGGGAGAGCTCTGTCTAGCCTACAGCTAGCTGCTAGCCGTCTTCTGTGGGAGAGTTCTGTCTGCATACAGCTAGTTGCTAGACGTCTTCCGCGGGAGAGCTCTATCTAGCCTACAGCTACCTGCTAGCCGTCCTCCGTGGGAGAGCTCTGTCTGCATACAGCTAGCTGCTAGCCGTCCCCCGTGGGAGAGCTCTGTCTAGCCTACAGCTAGCTGCTAGCCGTCTTCCGTGGGAGAGCTCTGTCTGCATGCTGCAAGCCGTCCTCCGTGGGAGAGCTCTGTCTGTATACAGCTAGCTGCTAGACGTCTTCCGTGGGAGAGCTCTGTCCAGCCTACAGCTTGCTGCTAAACGTCTTCTGCGGTAGAGCTCTGTCTAGCCTACAGCTAGCTGCTAGACGTCTTCCGCGGGAGAGCTCTGTCCAGCCTACAGCTAGCTGCTAAACGTCTTCCGCGAGAGAGCTCTGTCTAGCCTACAGCTAGCTGCTAGCCGTCTTCCGTGGGAGAGCTCTGTCTAGCCTACAGCTAGCTGCTAGCCGTCTTCCGTTCGAGAGCTCTGTCTGCATACAGCTAGCTGCTAGACGTCTTCCGTGGGAGAGCTCTGTCTGCATACAGCTAGCTGTTAGCTGTCTTCCGTGGGAGAGCTCTGTCTAGCCTACAGCTAGCTGCTAGCCGTCTTCCGTGCGAGAGCTCTGTCTAGCCTACAGCTAGCTGCTAGCCGTCATCTGTGGGAGAGCTCTGTCTGCATACAGCTAGGCCCGAGAGAGAAGAAACAGAGTGCTTCCAGCACTGCAACGGTCACACTTAATTGATGTGGCGTGTGTAATTGTTGCTTTGTTGTTCTTCCAAATATTGATGGTGGTCTCAAGCAGTTTGTTGTCCTGCTCGTATCCTCCCCTCTCCTCTTTCTCCACTCCTAACCTCTCCTTTCTTCTCCTCTCGTCTCGTCTCCTCTCCTAACCTCTCCTATCCTCTCCTATCATCCCCTCTCCTCTCTTCTCCTCTCCTAACCTCTCCTTTCTTCTCCTCTCTTCTCCTCTCCTAACCTCTCCTTTCTTCTCCTCTCGTCTCGTCTCGTCTCCTATCCTCTCGTCTCCTCTCCTAACCTCCCCTCCTAAGCCGAGGCATTCCTGAGTAAATCCGTTAGTTTACTCTAAACGGACTTAAGGCCATAGAATCAGTAATATGCATAAGGATATCTTCTCCAACATTCTTCTACTGTCCTTGTCCTCGTTATCTACCCCCTTGCAGGTCTGTGGTTATCTTCAACGAGTTTCTCCTCTCCTTCTCTCCTCTCATTTTCCTCCCCCTCGTCCTCTCCCCCTGCAACTCTGTGGATAGCTTCAACATGTTTTTCCTCATCCTCTCCCCCTGTAACTTTGCTATCTTTCCCAACATTTTTCTCCTCTCCTCTACCTCTTCTACCCCCCTTCAACTCTGTGTGTGGATTCTATAATTTTCCCCCCAAAAAATGAACCCTCTCCTCCACTGCCTGTCCTCTTGTCTTCTTCTCCAAAATGTTTCTCCTCTTCTATACTCGCAAGACAGCGATGAACCCTAGAGGCATACGCACTTCATCTGACCTGAACACTAAATCATCTCCACAAAACTATTTTAATGATCTCTTCATAATAAAATGTTGCGTTTACAAAAAAGTGACAAGTGTTTTTATGTGGCTGCTGACTTTTCAAATCAAATCAAATCAAACGTACATTAGTCACATGCGCAAAATACACCTTACAGTGAAATGCTTACATACTAGCCCCTAACCAACATTTAAATAGCAGTTAAATATAATAAAAAATACAAATATGAATAAGAAATAAAAGTAACAAGTAATAAAGAGCAACAGTAAAATAACAATAGCGAGACAATATACAGGGAGGTACCGGTACAGAGTCAATGTGCGGGGGGCACATAACCTTAGTCGAGGTAATATGTACATGTACAGTTGAAGTCGGTAGTTTACATACACCTAAGCCAAATACATTTAAACTCAGTTTTTCACAATTCCTGACATTTAATCCTCGTAAAAATTCCCTGTTTTAGGTCAGTTAGGATCACCACTTTATTTTAAGAATGTGAAATGTCAGAATAATAGTAGAGAGAATGATTTATTTCAGCTTTTATTTCTTTCATCACATTCCCAGTGGGTCAGAAGTTTACATACACTCAATTAGTATTTGGTGGCATTGCCTTTAAATTGTTTAACTTGGGTCAAATGTTTCTGGTAGCCTTCCACAAGTTTCCCACAATAAGTTTGGTGAATTTTGGCCCATTCCTCCTGACAGAGCTGGTGTAACTGAGTCAGGTTTGTAGGTCTCCTTGCTCACACACACTTTTTCAGTTCTGCCCACACATTTTCTATAGGATTGAGATCAGGGCTTTGTGATGGCCACTCCAATACCTTGACTTTATTGTCCTTAAGCCATTTTACCACAACTTTGGAAGTATGCCAGGGGGTCATTGTCCATTTGGAAGACCAATTTGCGGACAAGCTTTAACTTCCTGACTGATGTCTTGAGATGTTGCTTCAATACATCCACATAATTTTCCTCCCTCATGATCCCATCTATTTTGTGAAGTGCACCAGTCCCTCCTGCAGCAAAGCACCCCCACAACATGATGCTGCCACCCCGTGCTTCATGGTTGGGATGGTGTTCTTCGGCTTGCAAGCCTCCCCCTTTTTCCTCCAAACATAATGCTGGTAATTATGGCCAAACAGTTCTATTTTTGCTTCATCAGACCAGAGGACATTTCTCCAAAAAGTACGATCTTTGCCCCACGTGCAGTTGCAAACCTTAGTCTGGCTTTTTTATGGCAGTTTTGGAGCAGTGGCTTCTTCCTTGCTGAGCGGCCTTCCATGGTTATGTTGATATAGGACTTGTTTTACTGTGGATATAGATACTTTTGTACCGGTTTTCTCCAGCATCTTCACAAGGTCCTTTGCTGTTGTTCTGGGATTGATTTGCACTTTTCGCACCAAGGTACGTTCATCTCTGGGAGACAGAACGCGTCTCCTTCCTGAGCGGTATGACGGCTGCGTGGTCCCATGGTGTTTATACTTGCACACTATTGTTTGTACAGATGAACGTGGTACCTTCAGGCGTTTGGAAATTGCTCCCAAGGATGAACCAGACTTGTGGAGGTCTACAATATTTTTTTCTGAGGTCTTGGCTGATTTCTTTTGATTTTCCCATGATGTCAAGCAAGGAGGCACTGAGTTTGAAGGTAGGCCTTGAAATACATTCATAGGTACACCTCCAATAGGCTAATTGACATAATTTGCGTCAATCAGAAGCTTCTAAAGCCATGACATAATTTTCTGGAATTTTCTAAGCTGTTTAAAGGCACAGTCAACTTAGTGTACGTCAACTTCTGACCCACTGGAATTGTGATACAGTGAAATATAAGTGAAATAATCGGTCTGTAAACAATTGTTGGAAAAATTACTTGTGTCATGCACAACTAGATGTCCTAACCGACTTGCCAAGACTATAGATTGTTAACAAGAAATTTGTGGAGTGGTTGAAAAAGGCGTTTTAATGACTCCAACCTAAGTGTATGTAAACATCCGACTTCAGCTGTAGGTAGAGTTATTTAAGTGACTATGCATAGATGATAACAACAGAGCGTAGCAGCGGAGTATAAGAGGGGGGATGCAAATAGTCTGGTTAGCCATTTGATTAGGCGTTCAGGAGTCTTATGGCTTGGGGGTAGAAGCTGTTTAGAAGCTTTTTGCACCTAGACTTGGCGCTCTTTTACTGCTTGCTGTGCGGTAGCAGAGAGAACAGTCTATGACTAGGGTGGCTGGAGTCTTTGACAATTCTTAGGGCCTTCCTCTGACACCACCTGGTATAGAAGTCCTGGATGGTAGAAAGCTGTGCCCCAGTGATGTACTGGGCCGTACGCACTAACCTCCATAGTGCCTTGCGGTCGGAGGTTGAGCAGTTGCCCTACGAGGCAGTGATGCAACCAGTCAGGATCCTCTCGATGGTGTGCTGTAGAACCTTTTGAGGATCTGAGGACCCATGCCAAATATTTTCAGTCTCCTGAGGGGGAATAGGTTTTGTTGTGCCCGCTTCACGACTGCCTTGGTGTGCTTGGACCATGTTAGTTTGTTGTTGATGTGGACACCAAGGAACTTGAAGCTCTCAACCTGCTCCACTACAGCCCCGTCGATGAGAATAGGGGCGTGCTCGGTCCTCTTTTTACTGTAGTTCACAATCATCTCCTTTGTCTTAATCACGTTGAGGGAGAGGTTGTTATTCTGGCACCACACGACCAGGTCTCTGACCTCCTCCCTATAGGCTGTCTCGTCGTTGTCGGTGATCAGGCCTACCACTGTTGTGTCAAACTTAATGATGGTGTTGGAGTCGTGCCTGGCCGTGCAGTCATTGGTGAACAGGGAGTACAGGAGGGGACTGAGCATGCACCCCTGAGGGGCCCCTGTGTTGAGGATCAGTGTAGCGGATGTGTTGTTACCTACCCTTACCACCTGGGGGTGGCCCGTCAGGAAGTACAGGATCCAGTTACAGATGGAGGTGTTTAATCTCAGGGTCCATAACTTATTGATGAGCTTTGAGGGCACTATGGTGTTGAACACTAAGCTGTAGTCAATGAATAGCATTCTCACATAGGTGTTCCTTTTGTCCAGGTAGGAAAGGGCAGTGTGGAGTGCAATAGAGATTGCATCATCAGTGGATCTGTTTGGGCGGTATGCAAATTAGAGTGTGTCTAGGGTTTCTGGGATAATGGTTTTGGATGTGAGTCATGACCAGCCCTTCAAAGCACTTCATGGCTACAGACGTGAGTGCTACGTCATTTTGGCAGGTTACCTTAGTGTTCTTGCGCACAGGGACTATGGCGGTCTGCTTAAAACATGTTGGCATTACAGACTCTGACAGGGAGAGGTTGAAAATGTCAGTGAAGATACTTGCTAGTTGGTCAGCACATGCTCGCAGTAATGCGTCTGGCCCTATGGCCTTGTGAACATTGACCTGTTTAAAGGTGTTACTCACATTGTCTGCGGAGAGCATGATCACACAGTCTTCTGGAACAGCTGGTGCTCTCATGCATGTTTTAGTGTTATTTGCCTCGAAGCGAGCATAGAAGTAGTTTAGCTCGCCTAGTTGGCTCGTGTCACTGGGCAGCTCTTGGCTGTGCTTCCATGACTTCTGGTTGGGGTATGTACGTACGGTCACTGTGGGGACGACATCATCAATGCACTTATTGATGAAGCCAATGACTGATGTGGTTTACTCCTCAGTGCCATTGGAGGAGTCCCGGAACATATTCCAGTATGTGCTAGCAAAACAGTCCTGTAGCTTAGCATCTGCTTCATCTGACCACTTTTTTTTAAATTGATCGAGTCACTGGTGCTTCCTGCTTTCATTTTTTGCTTGTAAGCAAGAATCAGGAGGATAGAATTATGGTCAGATTTTCCAAATGGAGGGCGAGGGAGAGCTTTGTATGCGTCTCTGTGTGTGGAGTAAAGGTGGTCTAGAGTTGTTTTCCCTCTGGTTGCACATTTAACATGCTGATAGAAATTTGATAAGACCGATTTAAGTTTCCCTGCATTAAAGTCCCCAGCCAATAGGAGCGCCTCCTCTGGGTGAGCTTTTTCTTGTTTGCTTGTGGCGGAATACAGCTCATTGAGTGCAGTCTTAATGCATCAGTCTGTGGTGGTATGTAGACAGCTATGAACAATACAGATTAAACTATCTTGGTAGATAGAGTATCTCATGATAAGCTGTAGACCACACTATCTCAGGCGAGCAAAACCTTGAGACTTCCTTAGATATCGTGCACCAGTTGTTATTTACAAAAATACCGCCGCCCCTTGTCTTATCAGACGCCGCTGTTCTATCCGATGCAGCGTATAACCAGCCAGCTGTATGGTGATAATGTCATCGTTCAGCCACGACTCCGTGAAGCACAAGATATTACAGTTTTGAATGTCTCGTTGGTAGTTTAATCTTCCTCGTAGGTCATCGATTTTACTTTCCAAAGATTGTACATTTGCTAGCAGAATGGAAGGCAGTGGGGGTTTATTCAATCGCCTACGAATTCTCGGAAGGCAGCCCGCCCTCCGGCCCCTTTTTCTCTGCCTTCTCTTCACGCAAATGACGGATCTGGGCCTGTTCCCGGGAAAGCAGTATGTCATTCACGTCGGCCTCGTTAAAGGAAAAGAAGGATTCTGCCAGTCCGTGGTGAGTAATCGCAGTTCTCATATCCAGAAGTTATTTTCGGTCATAAGAGACGGTGGTAGCAGCAACATTATGTACAAAACAAGTTACAAACAACGCAAAGAAACAAACAAAAAACAATTGGATAGTAACTCGTAAAATGTCAGCCTTCTTCTCCGGCGCCATCCTGATGGAGACAAGTCTTTTTCTCTGGAATCTTTTTGTAACATATTGCTGCAGCACCAATGCTGACTTGATTAAATGTTTTACCCCATCGGCTGTCCTTGTCTGACATATTGTTATCCACAGGAGTCGTGACTGTCTATCTCCGCCAATGGATTTACAATTGTTTTGGTTTTTAAATCCTGGTAATGTTCAAACGCTTAGCTTACTGCTGAATGTCTGTGAAATGTATCACTTATAATAAGTCTCTGTCAAACAACATGATCTCTTTCATCTTGCCAATAGTTATACATTCATTGACAGAATGTATTACTTTAGAGTTGATTAGTACTCCCTGTCTCTCTCTCCAACTCTCTCTCTCTCTCCCTCGTTCTCTCTCTCTCCCACTCTTTCTCTCTCTGCCTCTCTCTCCCACTCTCTCTCTCTCTGCCTCTCTCTCTGCCTCTCTCTCTGCCTCTCTCTCTGCCTCTCTCTCTCTTTCTGACTCTCTCTGCCTCTCTCTGCCTCTATCTCTCTCTCTCTCTCTGCCTCTCTCTCTCTCTTTCTCTCTCTCTGCCTCTCTCTCTGCCTCTCTCTCTCTTTCTCTCCCTCTCTCTCTCTCAGCTCAAGTCTGTCTGAGTCTGCTGGTCCTCTCCTCTTGTCTTACATAACACTCATGCATGCTTTCGCATTTTTGAATCGCAATTATATGTGTTAAGTGCCATGAAATAATCCTACTCCCTCTATCAAACACACACTCACTCCAAACGTCTGTCAACAAGACAAAGCCCTGAGATTGCTGTTGTCAACTGGCCCATATTGTCATCCCACCCATTACAGTGGTGCAATGAAGGATCTAGCCAGGGAAGGGGACAGGGGATAGAGCAGGAAAGGTCTTGGTATGAAGGATCTAGCCAGGGAAGGGGACAGAGGATCGAGCAGGAAAGGTCTTGGTATGAAGGATCTAGCCAGGGAAGGGGACAGAGGATAGAGCAGGAAAGGTCTTGGTATGAAGGATCTAGCCAGGGAAGGGGACAGAGGATCGAGCAGGAAAGGTCTTGGTATGAAGGATCTAGCCAGGGAAGGGGACAGAGGATAGAGCAGGAAAGGTCTTGGTATGAAGGATCTAGCCAGGGAAGGGGACAGAGGATCGAGCAGGAAAGGTCTTGGTATGAAGGATCTAGCCAGGGAAGGGGACAGAGGATAGAGCAGGAAAGGGCTTTGTTTCTCTTTGCATTTCCTTCCACCATATGTATTGTCTGTTCTCTTGGCTATGACTGAGAGAAATAATATTTGAGTCTCTGTTTTACAGTTAAATATTCTGAAATGATACAAGATAAGTCGGAATTAAGGATTGCAATCTGCAGTAGGGAGAAACAGCGCCACTGGCCGCCCTACCACCGTTGTTGTTGTTGTTGTTGTTGTTGTTGTTGCTGAGCTGAGCTGAAGAGCGTCGTGCAGCATGGTGAAAACAAGGCAATACATATTAGGCTCTTCTGTCGAGGCGTGCGATGATGTCAGAAAGGGGGGGAAACAGCGTTCGTTATTGGCAGTAACTTCTTTGTCGTTGTAATATCATAAACGGTCGTGGCAATATTACAATTAATGCATTCAATCAAGTGAAATGGTTTTGTTGAAACCTTGTTTCTACACTATTGGTTCTGTGCAATATGTCCTTGTAAGGAGTCTTCATTGTAAATCAGGCATGCATGTAAAATGCCATCGAGCTGAGTGTTGTTGATTTCTTCCTAAAAACAGCCTTGGAAACCTCTGTGTGTGTATTGTAACTATGAGTTAGATGGAAATATTGGGCCATTTACCAGTGATTAATATCCGGCACAGACATCCAAAGCAGATGTTTTTTTATTAGTGGAAACCTTGATGTATGTTACTGAAAATGCTGTCATCTTATTTGGAACGACCAGTCAGTTGAATTCTCTAGAATAGTCGAACATTCATGGCAGCCAGTCGTGGCGGACTACAGTAAAAGTATGCAGCTCAAAATGTAGCAATTGTGTAACAGGAAGTCTGTGTGTGTGTGTGCATGTGTTTAAGTGTTACCCCATGAGACCCTAAGGCGAAGCAGTGATGAATTTGCTGTATATTTTATTCTATTCTAAACACTATTCTTCAGATGAATGTCTCACAAGAGAGTCTTTCTGTTTCTAAACTCACACCAGAGTCTAGAAGCGTCTGTAGTGTCTGAAAATGTGAATGAAGGCATGTTTTCACGTATTAATCTCAAACTGTGGGTTGAATTGATAAATCATTTCAAGTTTAGTTTTTTTTTTCTCTCTAATCTGGGGACGGAGCTTCAGTGGAATAAAACTGTATCTAATGAATAAATAAATAGTAAATATAATTGCTTTTACAAGCCAGGGACTAAGCGTAGGAGTATGGAACAAACTCAAAACACTCTTTCCCAAAAGCTCTTAACTTGGGAAAGAAACAGGATTTACTAAAATTAGCTACAAGCAGCAGATGGTTACTGATGATAATACTGATGAAAATTGTTGCAATCAATTCAAGTTCAAAATGATAAATACCTTGGTCTAGCCCTTATACAGTCAATGTTCAGTCCAATATCTTAACATGATGGTAGACGTTTTCCATTCTCACAACGGCTAATACTGATGTTTATTTTGTTAGCACGTGTTTAGCTAGTTTCATGTTTCATTAGTCATATATATGTGGGATACGCGTGGTACACATCGTCCAACAAAATGCTTACTTGCAGGTTTCTTCTGGACAATGCAATAAAAAATAAATAATAAAATATAAGAATACGAACATAAAATAAATGGCTCAGTAGAATAGACATTTTAGCATCAGTGTAATACAGGAAGGCACAATTTGTAGTCCAATATTTACACATGTATTGGGGAAGAGTGGACTGGGGGCAGTGTATAATTTGAGCAGTATATTAAGTCTGGTAGCAGCAGTTGTGATGTGTGTGTGTGTGTGTGTGTGTGTGTGTGTGTGTGTGTGTGTGTGTGTGTGTGTGTGTGTGTGTGTGTGTGTGTGTGTGTGTGTGTGTGTGTGTGTGTGTGTGTGTGTGTGTGTGTGTGTGTGTGTGTGTGTGTGTGTGTGTGTGTGTGTGTGTGGCAGGACTGTATATGCACAGTGCCGTGAAAAGTATTTGCCCCCTTTCAAATTTTCTCTATTAATGTATATTTTTGATACTGAATGTTATCAGATCTTCAAGCAAAACCTAAAATTAGATAAAGGGAACCTGAGTGAACAAATAACACAATGACATACTGATTTCATTTATTTCATAAACAAAGTTATGCAACACCCAGTGCTCCTGTGTGGAAAAAAGTAATTGGCCTCTTGCACTCAATAACAGTTTGTGCCACCTTTTAGCTGCAATGACTCCAACCAAACACTTCCTGTAGTTGTTGATCAGTCTCACGTCGCTGTGGAGGAATTTTGGCCCTCTCTTCTATGCAGAACTGCTGTAACTCTGTAAACCCACAAAATACAGTTAGCCTGGCGTTAAGGAAGTAAACAGCTCATGGCTAGGGTGTGGTGTCCTTGATTATGCTGCATGCCTTACTCAGGCACCGTTTTCAGTAGATGTCCTTGATGGGTGGGAGCAAGATCCCAGTGATGTACTGGGACGTTTTCACCACCCGCTGGAGGACCTTGCGGTCGTGGACGGAGTAATTCCCGTACCAGGCCATAATGCCGGGGCGGCACGCCAAGTTTCTTCATCCGCGTTGGGAAGTAGAGACACTGTGCTGGCGTTGTTGGTTCATGTCAAGTCCTCGGTGATGTGGAGGAATTTAAAACTCGATACGCTCTCTACTGCAATCGGGTCATATTCCCTCCTCTGCTTCCTGAAGTCAACAATCAACTCCTTTTGTTTCGCTGATGTTGAGAGAGAGGTTATTGTCATGACACCACAATGCCTGTTCACTTACCTCCTCCCTATAGGCTGACTTGAACATCGTCTATGAACATTTGAACATCTTGGCCATCTTCTGTTATAATCTCCACCCGGCACAGCCAGAAGAGGACTGGCCACCCCTCATAGCCTGGTTCCTCTCTAGGTTTCTTCCTAGGTTCTGGCCTGTCTAGGGAGTTTTTCCTAGCCACCGTGCTTCTACACCTGCATTGCTTGCTATTTGGTTTTTTTGGGCTGGGTTTCTGTACCGCACTTTGTGACATCAGCTGATGTAAGAAGGGCTTTATAAATATATTTGATTAACTTGTTGTTTCAGGCCTACAACCGTGGTGTCGTCAGCAAATTTGATGGGTGAACAGAGAATACAGCAGATGACTGAGGACGAACCCATGAGGCGCCCCTGTGTTAAGAGTCGGTGTGGAGGCGGTGTTGTTGCCAATCCTCACAGCATGTGGTCTGCCTGTCAGGAAGTCCACTATCCAGTTGCATAGGGTGGTGTCCAGTCCCAGGGCTCTGAGCTTGGTGTTGAGCTTGGAGCGAACAATAGTGTTGAATGCTGAACTGTAGTCAATGAACAGCATTCTCACCTAGTTGTTTCTCTTGTACAGCCCGTGTGAAAAGCGATAGCAATGGCATCTTCCGTGTATCTGTTGGAGCGGTAGGCAAATTGGAGTGGGTCCAGTGTGCCTGGCATGTTGGCATTGATGTGGGCCTTGACCAGCCTCTCGAAGCGCTTTATGATGACCGAGGTGAGGGTGACGGGGCGATAATCATTTGGGCATGTCACTTTGTTTGTTTTGGGCACTGGGATAATGGTGGTCTCTTTGAAGCAGCTGGGAACTACAGCCTGGGACAGGGACACAATCTTAGAAAAAAAGGGTTATTCGGCTCTCCCCAAAGGACAACCCTTTGAAGAACCCTTTTTGGATCCAGGTAGAACCCTATTGGGTTCCATGTCAAACAAAATAGTTCTACCTGGAACCAAAAAGGGTTCTCCTATGGGGACAGCCGAATAACCCTTTTTTCTAAGAGTGCAGGTTGAAGATTTCAGAGAAGATTACCACCAACTGGTCAGCACTCACTCTGAGGATGCGGCTGGGGGGCTTTGTGAGTATTCACTCTTTTGAGAATTTTCCCCACATCAGCCTCGAAGAGCGAAAGCACCTGGTCATCTGGAGCAGCGAGAGTCCTCCTGGATGGCTTGGTATTGTCTGCCTCAAACCATGCGTAGAATGTGTTAATAAGCTCATCTGGGAGGAAGGCGTTGGTGGGCACCACATAGCTGGATTTGCTTTTGTAGTCTGTGATAGTCTGTAGTCCTTGCCACATGTGTCGTGACTCTGAGTTGTGAGCGTCGTGAGTCTGGAGTCTGTATTGTCTTTTTGCGTCCCTAATGGCTTTGCGGAGCTCGTACCTGCTTGTCTTGTATGTGCCGCACGCAACCCAGTCATCAGGGTTCGTTCTGCTGACGTTGAATGATGCGGTACGGGCTCTAAGCATGATACGAATATCTCCGTTCATCCAGGGTTTTTGGTTGGGAAATGTCCGGATTGTTGTATCTCTGGATTGTCATCAACACATTTCCTAATGAAGCTGTCGATGTATACACAGTTGAAGTCGTAAGTTTACATACACTTAGGTTGGAGTCATTAAAACTAGTTTTTCAACCACTCCACAAATTTCTTGTTAACAAACTATAGTTTGGTAAGTCGGTTAGGACATCTACTTTGTGCATGACACAAGTCATTTTTCCAACAATTGTTTACAGAGATTATTTCACTTATAATTCACTGTATCACAAATCCAGTGGGTCACAAGTTTACATACACTAAGTTGACTGTGCCTTTAAACAAATAAACGAACGTACCTTGGTGCGAAAAGTGCAAATCAATCCCAGAACGACAGCAAAGGACCTTGTGAAGATGCTGGAGGAGACAGGTACAAAAGTATCTATATCCACAGTGAAAAGAGTTCTATATCGACATAACCTGAAAGGCCGCTCAGCAAGGAAGAAGCCACTGCTCCAAAACCGCCATAAAAAAGCCAGACTAAGGTTTGCACCTGCACATGGGGACAAAGATCGTACTTTTTGGAGAAATGTCCTCTGGTCTGATGAAACAAAAATAGAACTGTTTGGCCATAATGACCATCGTTATGTTTGGAGGAAAAAGGGGGAGGCTTGCAAGTCGAAGAACACCATCCCAACCATGAAGCATGGGGGTGGCAGAATCATGTTGTGGGGGTGTTTTGCTGCAGGAGGGACTGGTGCACTTCACAAAATAGATGGCATCATGAGGGAGGAAATTTATGTGGATATATTGAAGCAACATCTCAAGACAGTCAGGAAGATAAAGATAGGTCGCAAATGGGTCTTCCAAATGGACAATGACCCCAAGCATACTTCCAAAGTTATGGCAAAATGGCTTAACCTCTCTAGGGTATGTGGGACGGTAGCGTCTCACCTCGTCAACATCCAGTGAAACTGTAGGGCTCCAAATTCAAAACAACAGAAATAAAATTCCTCAAAAACAGATGTATTTTACACCATTTTAAAGATACACTTGTTGTAAATCCAGCCACAGTGTCCGATTTCAAATATTCTTTACGACGAAAGCAAACCAAACAATTATGTTAGGTGAGTGCCTATTCACAGAAAAACACAGCCATTTTTCCAGCCAAAGAGAGGAGTCACAAAAAGAAGAAATATAGATAAAAAGAATCACTAACCTTTGATGATCTTCATCCGATGACACTCATAGGACTTCATGTTACACAATACATGTATGTTTTGTTCGGAAAAGTTCATATTTATATCCAAAAATCTCAGTTTACATTGGTGTGTTATGTTCAGTAGTTCCAAAACATCCGGTGTGGAGAGCCACATCAGTTTACAGAAATAGTCATCATAAATGTCGATGAAAATACAAGTGTTACACATTGAATTTTAGATCCACTTCTCCTTAATGCAACCGCTGTGTCAGGTTTAAAAAAAACTTTACGGAAAAAGCAAACCATGCAATAATCTGAGTACGGCGCTCAGACGACAAATCAACCCAAAAGAGATATCCGCCATGTTGGAGTCAACATAGGTCAGAAATAGCATTATAAATATTCACTTACCTTTGATGATCTTCATCAGAATGCACTCCCAGGAATCCCAGTTCCACAATAAATGTTTGTTTTGTTCGATAATGTTCATCATTTATGTTCAAATTCCTCCGTGTTGTTTGCGCGTTCAGTACACAATCTAAACTCACGACACGTGTGCAAGTCCAGCGGAAAGTACGGACGAAAAGTCCAAAAAGTCCAAATTCCTTTGTCTTCAGAAAAGCAAATGGAACAGAGCTCGCTCTCACGTGAACGAGCATCACGAGCTCAAAGCATTCTGCCAGACCTCTGACTCATTCCCCTCTCATTCGGCCCCACCTCACAGTAGAAGCATCAAACAAGGTTCTATAGACTGTTGACATCTAGTGGAAGCCTTCGGTAGTGCAACATGACCCCATTTCCACTGTATCTTGGATAAGCAAAGAGTTGAAAACCTACAAACCTCAGATTTCCCACTTCCTGGTTGGATTTTTTCTCAGGTTTTTGCCTGACATGAGTTCTGTTATACTCACAGACATCATTCAAACAGTTTTAGAAACTAAAGAGTGTTTTCTATCCAAATCTACTAATAATATGCATATCCTAGGATCTGGGCCTGAGTGGCAGGCAGTTTACTCTGGGCACGCTTTTCATCCGGATGTGAAAATACTGCGTGAAAATCCTACCCCAAAGAAGTTAAGGACAACAAAGTCAAGGTATTGGAGTGGCCATCACAAAGCCCCGACCTCAATCCTATAGAAAATACGTGGGCAGAACTGAAAAAGCGTGTGCAAGCAAGGAGGCCTACAAACCTGACTCAGTTACACCAGCTCTGTCAGGAGGAATGGGCCAAAATTCACCAAACTTATTGTGGGAAGCTTGTGGAAGGCTACCCAAA
Source organism: Salvelinus fontinalis (assembly GCF_029448725.1). Lineage (NCBI taxonomy): Eukaryota > Metazoa > Chordata > Actinopteri > Salmoniformes > Salmonidae > Salvelinus > Salvelinus fontinalis. Next base: position 13,580,000 of record NC_074666.1, on the reverse strand, counting down.
ATGTTTGACCCAAGTTTAACAATTTAAAAGCAATGCTACCGAAAATGAATTGAATGTATGTAAACTTCTGACCCACTGGGAATGTGATGAAAGAAATAAAAGCTGAAATAAATCATTCTCTCTACTATTATTCTGACATTTCACATTCTTAAAATGAAGTGGTGATCCTAACCGACCTAAGACAGGGAATTTTTAATAGGATTAAATGTCAGGAATGAATAAAAAACTGAATTTATTAAATGTATTTGGCTAAGGTGTATGTAAACTTCCGATTTCAACTGTACCTTGGATGAGTCCTGGGTGGGTTAATCTTTGAACATATTCCAATCAGGATTCTCAAAACAATCCTGCAGGAATGAGTCTGCCTCCTCTGTCCAGCGCCTCACTATTTTCTGTGTTGGTGACTCCCTCTTGAGTTGCTGCTTGTAGATGTGGGAGTAGGAGCAGAGAGACGTGAACTGATTGGCCGAAGTAGGGGAAGTGGGATGGCTTTTTACGGTTCACGGATGTTTGTGTATATACATGTTCAAGCACGCTGGATCCTCTTGTAAGGGAGGATACATGTTGGTGATATTTTTGGAAAAATGTGTTTTAGACAGGCTTGGTTAAAGTTATCCGTGACATTGAAGACTGCTTCTGGGTGCGAGGATTCTTGCTGGCTAATGATCTTGTACTGTTTGCTAAGTGCCGCCTTGGTGTGGCGGAATGTACACAGCTGTGACGCTAATAACACACACAAATTCCCTTGGCATATAGTGAGGTCGGTATTTTAGCATCAGAATGTCCAGGTCGGGTGAACAGGAGCTTGCGATGTTTTCAACTTCGGTACACCAGGAATTGTTTGAGGAAACATACCCCTCCCCCCAACTCTTACCAGAAGCTACCGTTCGATCCATGCGGAATAGTGATTTAAAAAACAAAGACACAGCATTCCCTGATCTCCCTCTATGATTGAAGGTTTGCTCTGAGGTCACAAAGGATATTTTCCAGTGATTGGACGTTAGCCATCAGGATACTAGGAAGAGGAGCTAATGTTCGTGTTCCACCATGCAACCCTTCCAGTAATGCCATGAAACTGAAATACTGCTGTGAGTTTAAGCTTGCACATCCCTCCTCATTCACAAAAGATGACATAGTTCATTAGTAGGGCCCAAATCCTGACACACCCATAATGCTGGAGACACCCTCGGAGAGTGGGGTCATGGCCAGGGTCTGCCATTATCAACGGCAACCCTGGAGCAATTAGGGTTAAGTGCCTTGCTCATGGGCACATTGACAGATTTGAGCCCATCCTCCCTATTGTTAATGCCTTGTATGGTTCCTTCCATGCAAGGTCATAGGACTAAGTCATAAGGCCATAAGACTTTACCAAGTGTTTTTTTTGTTGTTGTTGCTGCTGCTGTTGAATGAAGGAAATGATCCCACAGGTCACATTTTAGCCCTGTTGTTTATATGACTGGAGAATGTAGATACAAGTTGTCTACCGAAGAAACAATTATCACAGTTGTTATACACTGGACAAGGTGTAAATATGAAGCCATTTTCCTGGATCAGATATGTAGAGAGAACAACTAGACAGGGTGTAAATATGAACCCATTTTCCTGGATCAGATATGTAGAGAGAACAACTAGACAGGGTGTAAATATGAAGCCATTTTTCTGGATCAGATATGTAGAGAGAACAACTAGACAGGGTGTAAATATGAAGCCATTTTTCTGGATCAGATTGAAGAAAACTTTAGATATGGGATGGGACAGGGTGTTGGCAGTGGCCTCATTATTGCACATGGAGGAATAGCATGGTTTATTTTATGGAGGGAGGCTGACAGTTCCTCGTGTTCTTCCCCAAAATGAGTTAGGAAATCACGGTGCACTTGAGTTATCTTGGCAAGTGCAGGGGAGGACGTGTTGTTTGTGTTTTGGAGCATTCCTTAGTGATATATGTGGAGCACCGTCCGTCCGTCCGCCCGACAGGCCCGACACTCTGGCTGCTAGCTGCTGCCCTCCGGGCATATTTCTCCCTCTCCCTTTCTCTCCCACTTTTCTCCTCATAGCCAAGCTGTCTTTGATTTTGTTTGGGATGTGACAGTTTATATAAAGCGAGACACTACAGTTATTCCATTTCACCTTTGGCTTAATTCATAGCAGAAATGTAAATCAGAACAGAAAGTAGTGATTTGATTTACATCTATTTGTGTTTTGTTTACATTACGACTCCGAATCCGATAAATCTCTTGTCTTTTCCAGACGTCAGACTAACCTCCCTTAACCAACATGACTTCCCATCTTCCGACAAGTTTCCTTGACTAAACCCAGGCCACTGTCTGTCCATGCATCACTCAGACAGACGTCCTTGGTAAGTTGTACAAGTGAAAAATTATGTTATGAGATGTTATTGATCTCTAACGGCTCCAGTTAGAGGAATAACTCTAGCAGCTATAGTTAGAGGAATAACTCTAGCAGCTCTAGTTAGAGGAATAACTCTAGCAGCTATAGTTAGAGGAATAACTCTAGCATCTCCAGTTAGAGGAATAACTCTAGCAGCTCTAGTTAGAGGAATAACTCTAGCAGCTCTAGTTAGAGGAATAACACCAGTTAGATAGATTAAGCTGTAGTTTATCTATCTATCTTAGCTACTCATATCAGGCATTGCTTTTCCACTGTGCAACATTTCCCAACACATTCTCAGCAGGCTTTGACCTCACGACAGTCTATGGTGAGATATGAGTAGATCTCTAACGAGGATGGAATTAGGTTGAAGTGCCCCGCTAACAACTGTTTAGTTGTTATTAACAAGTTGGATACTGTTTTACTTGTAGGTGAAACAAGAGGTATATCAACATTTAATAGATGATTTGCAAGTTCCCTATAGTCCAATACTAAACGGTTTACCAACAGTACAGGAAAAACAAATGACTTTGAGAAAATAGAATATATATATTGTTATAATTTATGACATGGTTAAATTATGAGGCTTACCTCCAAAAGATGTACGGATATAAAGTGACTTAAAAATAATGTCTGTGGTTTCTTTGGATAGCGATCAGCAATATTTCTCTCTGCTGTTCAATATTATAGAGAGTAATTTGATTTGTTTCCACCAAAACCCATTTGTACATCTGTTTCCATTTGTATCGGTTTGTAATACAAAACATGCCTTTCCAGTAAGACCACGGTTACGGGTGAGTCTCAAATGACACACTATTCCCTATATAGTGCGTTACTATTGACCAAGGCCCTGTAAAGTAGTGCACCATATAGGGAATAGTGTGTCATTTGAGACGCTTAGGGATGCAGAACATGACTTCATGACTTCAAATACTTGGTCATAATGCCTCACCGTGTCTCTAAAGTGCTTTTATCTGAAATGCTCAAAAGACATTTGTGTACTTCCCTTAGAACCTAGCAAACGGGGGAATCATTTGGGGGACGGACTGAGACATTGAAATAGGCGTAATGGTTTAAAGTGGCTCCAAGTATGAGATGACAATTAAAGATATGAAGGAATGTAAAGGCTGAAAGGGATATGTGATTACCAGAAATGAAAGGATTTTTTGTATTGTAAAATCCAATAGGCTTCTATTAGGTCCACACCTGGGTTCAAATACTATTCGAAATATTTCGGAGTTTGCTTTAACCTGCCAGGAGTGACACATTTTTTGAGACTTTTCTATTGGCTCAGTTGTTTCAGGCAAGCCTAATCAAGCACGGATTTGCAATGATATCAAACAGTATTTGAACCCTGGTCTGGTTACAGTAGGTCTGTAACTCACAAGTAATATGTGAGGGTTGGATTTGGTTGGTTCGTGAAAACACAGTGGGTTAGCTCGTGATACACCGCAATGTTGGCAACCTTAAATCATAAATGTCAAGAATATTATTTTACTGATGTATCAATATCTTACACTGGAGTAGTTTTATTACACTTCTCTTGTCATTTTACCATGCAATGGTCAATTGTTGTAATAATAATAAGATTCTGGATTAACTGTTTGGGATACTTACATTACAGGGCTACAATGTGAAATCAATTCTAAGTTTTATTAAAAATGATTCAAGTAGCCCCTTATAAAGTTATGCAGACATGTATATTACACATACTTTGTTATTGAAAACACATTTTATGTTCAATTGCGAGTATTTTACTTGTTATTAGTAGTTCTACAGGTAAGTACTTAGTAAGGTCTGACACGAGTTATTTAAGACCTGTCTTTGTAAACTTCTCACACTGCTAAGTCATCCGGGTGTAATGGCTCGCTAGTTTTGCTCTGAGACCTTGAAGTAGTTGTTTCCCTTGCTCTGCAAGGGCCGTGTTTTTTTGTGACGCGATAGGAAACGATGCTTCGCGGGAGGCAGTTGTTGATGTGTTCAGAGGGTCTTCTGGTTCAAGCCCAAGTCGGAGCGAGGAGAGGGACGGAAGCAACAGTGTTACACAGGGCTGGTTTCCCAGAGAGATTAGTCCTGGTCTGAAAAGCTACGTATTTCGATGGAGATTCCTACAATGAGCATCATTTTTTTTTGTCCAGGCTTGTCAAGCCTGACAAGCTTTATCTGTGTCAGGGAAAATAGCCTGTACTGTTTAGGGTGGGTTGATCGACAGTTTCCCAGCACTAAGCAGTTTCTCTTCACGGTGGATTTTCACAGTGAACCATTGTGTGGTTATGCTACATGCTAACAGTCATGGTCATGCTATGGTTATGTTAGTACGTGGGTGGTGCTGGTGATAATGTCTAAAGCAGAGGTGTGTGTGTGTGTGTGTGTGTGTGTGTGTGTGTGTGTGTGTGTGTGTGTGTGTGTGTGTGTGTGTGTGTGTGTGTGTGTGTGTGTGTGTGTGTGTGTGTGTGTGTGTGTGTGTGTGTGTGTGTGTGTGTGTGTGTGTGTGTGTGGCTTTCTGCTCTCTCCCTCCCTGGTCGTGGTAATGACAGACAGAGGTATGGTCTATAGTCTACCTACAAGGCAGAATGATAAAGGACCACACAATATCAGACGGAAGTTGAAACAATGGCTGACGATAGTTAGGACAGACAGCAGTGATATCTTAATGCCAGACTGGCAATACATTGTTATAATGCAGCATTTGTTTATTTGGGTAAGCTTTGTTGATGCTGAGTGTTGACAAACCGTTTAAATCCTAAACTCTATTTAAGTGCAACACTTTCACTGGCATTTTGACCACCAAGAATGCAATGATAAGCTTTGTAGCTCACACTGCATCAGAGGACTCAGGCTGGCACTGAGACTTTGTTAGAGCATGCAGAACAGCACTGACACTACCAATCCATATTGTCAAAACAGACCTTTCTGATCCTCAACTTATTCTCTATCACTGTAGGGTGATTTTCATGTGAAGCCTGCAATAACCAGAGGCTATACATTTTTTTTTCATGTGTAGCCTTGAATTAAATTTTTTGCTAGTTAATAACATATTTACAATGAGAGGGGAACAGTGGGTTCAATGCCTTGTTCAGGGGCAGAACGACAGATTTTTAACTTGTCAGCTCGGGGATTCGATCTTACAACCTTTCGGTTACTGGCCCGACGCTCTAACCAGACGGCTACCTGCCGCCCTGAGGCTATGTATTGTTTTCATGTATAGCCTCCGATAACCAGAGGCTATGTATCGTATTTTACTCACACTACAGATGTTTTCCCTTGTCTAACTGTTATTCATGTTTGGGTCATGTACATTCTTAATGTATTCTCCCATTATTAAAGCTAATACGCTGATCAGTCCTACAGGACACTAACAAGCCAAAGAAAGGAAATGTTGCCTGCACCATTAAACACAGCCATAGCAATCAATCTCTATTGCAAACAGCTGCCCCTTCTAGATGAATACACTATTTGGAACCCACGCCAAGCATTTAGTACTGTCTGGCATTGTGGACCCTGTCTAGCTGGTCTTAATCAACCCTGTACAGAACACTATGCCAACCCTGTCTAGCTGGTCTTTATCAACCCTGTACAGAACACTATGCCAACCCTGTCTAGCTGGTCTTAATCAACCCTGTACAGAACACTATGCCAACCCTGTCTAGCTGGTCTTAATCAACCCTGTACAGAACACTATGCCAACCCTGTCTAGCTGGTCTTAATCAACCCTGTACAGAACACTATGCCAACCCTGTCTAGCTGGTCTTAATCAACCCTGTACAGAACACTATGCCAACCCTGTCTAGCTGGTCTTAATCAACCCTGTACAGAACACTATGCCAACCCTGTCTAGCTGGTCTTAATCAACCCTGTACAGAACACTATGCCAACCCTGTCTAGCTGGTCTTAATCAACCCTGTACAGAACACTATGCCAACCCTGTCTAGCTGGTCTTTATCAACCCTGTACAGAACACTATGCCAACCCTGTCTAGCTGGTCTTTATCAACCCTGTACAGAACACTATGCCAACCCTGTCTAGCTGGTCTTAATCAACCCTGTACAGAACACTATGCCAACCCTGTCTAGCTGGTCTTAATCAACCCTGTACAGAACACTATGCCAACCCTGTCTAGCTAGTCTTTATCAACCCTGTACAGAACACTATGCCAACCCTATCTAGCTGGTCTTAATCAACCCTGTCTAGCTGGTCTTTATCAACCCTGTACAGAACACTATGCCAACCCTGTCTAGCTGGTCTTAATCAACCCTGTACAGAACACTATGCCAACCCTGTCTAGCTGGTCTTAATCAACCCTGTACAGAACACTATGCCAACCCTGTCTAGCTGGTCTTAATCAACCCTGTACAGAACACTATGCCAACCCTGTCTAGCTGGTCTTTATCAACCCTGTACAGAACACTATGCCAACCCTGTCTAGCTGGTCTTTATCAACCCTGTACAGAACACTATGCCAACCCTGTCTAGCTGGTCTTAATCAACCCTGTACAGAACACTATGCCAACCCTGTCTAGCTGGTCTTAATCAACCCTGTACAGAACACTATGCCAACCCTGTCTAGCTAGTCTTTATCAACCCTGTACAGAACACTATGCCAACCCTGTCTAGCTGGTCTTAATCAACCCTGTACAGAACACTATGCCAACCCTGTCTAGCTGGTCTTTATCAACCCTGTACAGAACACTATGCCAACCCTATCTAGCTGGTCTTAATCAACCCTGTCTAGCTGGTCTTAATCAACCCTGTCACCTTCTCCCTAACATTGTAAAGGAAATATATAGCTTTACATATTAACAGCATATAATTGAATTGTATGTGTTCTTAGCTAAATCATCAGGAAATGTTGGGCTTATCATACCCAAAACAGCCAAAATCTATGTACCTGTCTGGTGTGTAGAGCAGACATGGTGAATGATGTGGATGGGAATAATAACCCAATTTTTTATACTGTTTTCAAAATATATGGACAATCACAGGTCTATGGACAGGTGCATGGACAGGTCTATGGACAGGTGAATGGACAGGTCTATGGACAGGTCTATGGACAGGTCTATGGACAGGTCTATGGACAGGTGAATGGACAGGTATATGGACAGGTGAATGGACAGGTCTATGGACAGGTGAATGGACAGGTCTATGGACAGGTGAATGGACAGTTCTATGGACAGGTGAATGGACAGGTCTATGGACAGGTCTATGGACAGGTAAATGGACAGGTCTATGGACAGGTAAATGGACAGGTCTATGGACAGGTGAATGGACAGGTCTATGGACAGGTAAATGGACAGGTCTATGGACAGGTCTATGGACAGGTCTATGGACAGGTGAATGGACAGGTGAATGGACAGGTCTATGGACAGGTGAATGGACAGGTCTATGGACAGGTGAATGGACAGGTCTATGGACAGGTGAATGGACAGGTCTTTGGACAGGTGAATGGACAGGTCTATGGACAGGGGAATGGACAGGTGAATGGACAGGTCTATGGACAGGTGAATGGACAGGTCTATGGACAGGTGAATGGACAGGTGAATGGACAGGTCTATGGACAGGTGAATGGACAGGTCAATGGACAGGTGATTGGACAGGTCTATGGACAGGTGAATGGACAGGTCTTTGGACAGGTGAATGGACAGGTCTATGGACAGGTAAATGGACAGGTGAATGGACAGGTCTATGGACAGGTTAATGGACAGGTATATGGACAGGTGAATGGACAGGTCTATGGACAGGTGAATGGACAGGTCTATGGACAGGTAAATGGACAGGTCTATGGACAGGTGAATGGACAGGTCTATGGACAGGTAAGTGGGCAGGTCAATGGACAGGTAAATGGACAGGTCTATGGACAGGTGAATGGACATGTCTATGGACAGGTCTATGGACAGGTGAATGGACAGGTGAATGGACAGGTGAATGGACAGGTCTATGGACAGGTAAATTGACAGGTAAATGGACAGGTCTATGGACAGGTGAATGGACAGGTCTATGGACAGGTGAATGGACAGGTCTATGGACAGGTGGATGGACAGGTAAATGGACAGGTCTATGGACAGGTAAATGGACAGGTCTATGGACAGGTCTATGGACAGGTTAATGGACAGGTATATGGACAGGTGGATGGACAGGTGGATGGACAGGTGAATGGACAGGTCTATGGACAGGTCTATGGACAGGTGAATGGACAGGTCTATGGACAGGTGAATGGACAGGTCTATGGACAGGTAAGTGGGCAGGTCAATGGACAGGTAAATGGACAGGTCTATGGACAGGTGAATGGACATGTCTATGGACAGGTCTATGGACAGGTAAATGGACAGGTGAATGGACAGGTCTATGGACAGGTAAATTGACAGGTAAATGGACAGGTCTATGGACAGGTGAATGGACAGGTCTATGGACAGGTCTATGGACAGGTGAATGGACAGGTCTATGGACAGGTGAATGGACAGGTAAATGGACAGGTCTATGGACAGGTAAATGGACAGGTCTATGGACAGGTCTATGGACAGGTCTATGGACAGGTGAATGGACAGGTGAATGGACAGGTCTATGGACAGGTGAATGGACAGGTCTCTGGACAGGTGAATGGACAGGTCTATGGACAAGTAAATGGACAGGTCTATGGACAGGTGAATGGACAGGTCTATGGACAGGTAAATGAACAGGTCTATGGACAGGTGAATGGACAGGTCTATGGACAGGTAAACGGACAGGTCTATGGAGTGAATATCACTGGTCTTCTCTAAGTATTTTGGAATTTTTGGTTGGATGATTTTTTTTTCTTCTCCAAAAACAAATGTTATGTCACCAACTGCAGTTGACAAACCTTCAGCGTTCCAAAGGTTAAATCCTAAGGAGTAGTTTTCATAGACATCTACACCTCTTCACATGCTGCCTATCTGAATATACAGTATGAATGAGACTGTTTCGATTTACAGTATTCACCTGCTTCTACACCTCGACACATGCTGCCTATCTGAATATACAGTATGAATGAGACTGTAATAGAAACGGTATTTATCATTTAACTGATTATACATAGTGAAATATGTCATCTATACATTCTTACATTATTTCCCCCCCAAAAAAGGTGTACTTTATTTTTATTTATTTAACCTTTTATTTAACTAGGCAAAAGTCAGTTAAAAACAAATTCTTATTTACATAATGATTATAATTCAAAAAGATGAAAGGCAAAGCAAAGCAACAGAACATTTCTCCCTTGACGCTTCTCTTGCATTAAGTCCTGCATATTCCTCCTTTTGATATTTCGTATCGTAAGTCTTGCATATTTCTTGCAATATCTCCATATTGTGGATGATGTTGATTGCACCCTACTGTAACCTAGTGTTTTATTAAAGGGAATCTTGGTTTGAGTTGTAGTAGACGGACAGACAGCAGAAGGGATGTGTGGATATTGTCACGTTCCTGACCTGTTTTCCTTTGTTTTGTATTCATTTTAGTTGGTCAGGGCGTGAGCTGGGTGGGTTTGTCTATGTTTGTATTTCTATGTGGGGTTTTGTGTTCGGCCTGGTATGATTCTCAATTAGAGACAGGTGTGTATTGTTTGTCTCTAATTGAGAGTCATACAAAGGCAGCCAGGGTTTCACTGGTGTTTTGTGGGTGTTTGTTCCTGTGTCCTCACAGGACAGTTGAAGGTTAGTCACGTTTGTTGTTTTGTAGTTTGTAGTGTCTTGTTTGCTGTTTTTCATTAAAAGATGGCTTATTTCCCTCAATCCGCATCTTGGTCCTATCCATGCTCCTCCTCGTCTAAGGGGGAGAACAACAATGACTGCCTTTACAGAAACACCCACCACAACAGGACCAAGCGGATTGAGGAGAGAGAAAAGGAACTACAGCAATGGGGAAAAGAGGAATGGACTTGGGAGGAGATTCTGGACGGAGAAGGACCCTGGGCACAGCCAGTGGAGTGTCGCCGCCCCAAAGCGGAGAGGCGGCATTATGAGGCGCTTGCAAGGCAGAGTGGCTGGAAACCCGAGAGGCTCACCCAAAAATTTCTTGGGGGGGGGCTAAAGGGGAGTGTGGCGAAGCCGGGTTGGATACCTGAGCCAACTCCCCGGGCTTGCCGTGGAGTAAGAGGGCGTCGTACTGGTCAGACACCGTGTTATGCGGTGAAGCGCACGGTGTCCCCAGTACGCGTGCTTAGCCCATTGCGGGCTATTCCACCTTGCCGCACTGGGAGGGCTAGGTTGGGCATCGAGCCGGATGCCATGAAGCCGGCCCAACGTATCTGGCCTCCAGTACGTCTCCTCGGGCCGGCGTACATGGCACCAGCCTTACAGGTGGTGTCCCCGGTTCGCCTGCATAGCCCAGTGCGGGCTATTCCACCTCGCCGCACTGGCAGGGCTACGGGGATCATTCAACCTGGTAGGGTTGGGGAGGCTCGGTGCTCAAGAGCACGTGTCCTCCTTCACGGTCCGGTATATCCGGCGCCACCTTCCCACCCCAGCTCAGTACCACCAGTGCCTACACCACGCACCAGGCTTCCAGTCCATCTCCAGAGCCCTGTTCCTCCTCCACGTACTCTCCCTATGGTGCGTGTCTCCAGCCCAGTGCCTCCAGTTCCGGTACCACGCACCAGGCCTAGAGTGCGCCACGAGAGTCCAGTGTGCCCTGTTCCTGTTCCCTGCACTCGCCCTGAGGTGCGTGCCCTCAGCCCGGTACCTCCAGTTCCGGTACCACGCACCAGGCCTATAGTGCGTCTCAGCCGGCCAGAGTCTGCCGTCTGCCCAGCGGTGCCTGAACGGCCCGTCTGCCCAGCTCCGTCTGAGCCATCTGTCTGCCCAGCGCCGTCTGAGCCATCTGTCTGCCCAGCGCCGTCTGAGCCATCTGTCTGCCCAGCGCCGTCTGAGCCATCTGTCTGCCCAGCGCCGTCTGAGCCATCTGTCTGCCCAGCGCCGTCTGAGCCATCTGTCTGCCCAGCGCCATCTGAGTCAGCCGTCTGCCACGAGCCAGTAGAGCCGCCCGTCTGTCCCGAGCCGCTAGAGCCGTCCGTCAGTCAGGAGCCGCCAGAGACGCCCGCCAGTCAGGAGCCGCCAGAGACGCCCGCCAGTCAGGAGCCGCCAGAGACGCCCGCCAGTCAGGAGCTGCCAGAGACGCCCGCCAGTCAGGAGCTGCCAGAGACGCCCGCCAGTCAGGAGCTGCCAGAGACGCCCGCCAGTCAGGAGCTGCCAGAGACGCCCGCCAGTCAGGAGCTGCCAGAGACGCCCGCCAGTCAGGAGCTGCCAGAGACGCCCGCCAGTCAGGAGCTGCCAGAGACGCCCGCCAGTCAGGAGCTGCCAGAGACGCCCGCCAGTCAGGAGCTGCCAGAGACGCCCGCCAGTCAGGAGCTGCCAGAGACGCCCGCCAGTCAGGAGCTGCCAGAGACGCCCGCCAGTCAGGAGCTGCCCGCCAGTCAGGAGCTGCCAGAGACGCCCGCCAGTCAGGAGCTGCCAGAGACGCCCGCCAGTCAGGAGCTGCCCTACAGTCCGGAGCTGCCCTACAGTCCGGAGCTGCCCTACAGTCCGGAGCTGCCCTACAGTCCGGAGCTGCCCTACAGTCCGGAGCTGCCACTCAGTCCGGAGCTGCCACTCAGCCCGGACCTGCCGGAGTCCCTCAGCCAGGACCTGCCGGAGTCCCTCAGCCAGGACCTGCCGCCCCTTATCCCGGTGTTGCCCCTTGTCCCGGTGCTGCCCCTTGTCCCGGTGCTGCCCCTTGTCCCGGTGCTGCCCCTTGTCCCGGTGCTGGTCGCTCATTTAGGTGGTGTTAGCGGGAGGGTGGTCATTGGGAGGGGGATAAAGAAGCGGGGATTGATTATGGTGGGGTGGGGACCACGACCAGCGCCAGAGCCGCCACCGTGGACAGACGCCCACCCAGACCCTCCCCTAGACTTTGTGCTGGTGCGCCCGGAGTTCGCACCTTAAGGGGGGGGTTCTGTCACGTTCCTGACCTGTTTTCCTTTGTTTTGTATTCATTTTAGTTGGTCAGGGCGTGAGCTGGGTGGGTTTGTCTATGTTTGTATTTCTATGTGGGGTTTTGTGTTCGGCCTGGTATGATTCTCAATTAGAGACAGGTGTGTATTGTTTGTCTCTAATTGAGAGTCATACAAAGGCAGCCAGGGTTTCACTGGTGTTTTGTGGGTGTTTGTTCCTGTGTCCTCACAGGACAGTTGAAGGTTAGTCACGTTTGTTGTTTTGTAGTTTGTAGTGTCTTGTTTGCTGTTTTTCATTAAAAGATGGCTTATTTCCCTCAATCCGCATCTTGGTCCTATCCATGCTCCTCCTCGTCTAAGGGGGAGAACAACAATGACTGCCTTTACAGATATTGGCTAGTTCTCTGGAACGACAGGTTTTCACTCATTTCCTGGGATGTCAAGGTGAGAAACATCTGACAGGACATTATTCTTCAGCTAACCTGTGTTTCTCAGTGGAGGTATGTATGTAGCTCTGAGACCTGGCTCTAGCCACCATTGGTGGTCATGTCTCAAAGGAGGTGTATACTGTATGTTGACCAGGAGTGCAACTTTCACCCAGTTTTATCATTGGAATGTGATACAACATGTGGCAACGGTGTGCTTTTGGACCATGCGGACGCCTCCGAGCGGTTGGGTAGGCTGTTTGAAGTGTTTATCTGTCTGGATATAAACATATATACAGTATCAGTCAAAAGTTTGGACACACCTACTTATTCAAGGGTGTTTTTTTTAATTCTTTACTATTTTCAAATCAAAATCTATTTTATAGTTGAGATTCTTCAAAGTAACCACCCTTTGCCTTGATGACAGCTTTACACACTCTTGGCATTCTCTCAACCACCTGGAATGCATCAAGGTGTACCTTGTTAAAAGTTAATTTGCGGAATTTATTTCTTAATGCATTTCAGCCAATCAGTTGTGTTGTGACAAGGTAGAGGTGGTATACAGAAGATAGCCCTATTTGGTAAAATACCAAGTCCATATTTTGGCAAGAACAGCTCAAATAAGCAAAGAGATATGACAGTCCATCATTACTTTAAGACATGAAGGTCAGTCAATCTGGTAAATTTCAAGAACTTTCTTCAAATGCTGTCGCATAAACCATCAAGCACTATGATGAAACTGGCTCTCGCCACAGGAATGGAAGACGCAGAGTCACCTCTGCTGCAGTGGAGAAGTTCATTAGAGTTACCAGCCTTAGAAATTGTAGCCCAAATAAATGCTTCACAGAGTTCAAGTAACAGACACATCTCAACATCAACTGTTCAGAGGAGACTGTTGGCATAGTGTTCTGATTGTGTGAATCAGGCCTTCATGGTTGGATTGCTGGGGTAAAAAACCCTACTAAAGGACACCAATAATAAGAAGAGACTTGCTTGGGCCAAGAAACATGATTTATTTAGAATTCAAGGCACTCTTAAACAGCATGGCTACCACAGCATTCTGCAGCGATACATTGTAGAATAATGGTAAAAATATAGAAAAACCATGGAATGAGTAGGTGTGTCCACACTTTTGACCCTGTGTGTGTGTGTGTAATATATATATATATACATATATATATATATATATATATATATATATGTGTGTGTATGTCCTCCCCACCTCTAAATCCAAAGTTGCGCCCCTGATGTTGACATCCCACAGGTTCAGAGGTAAGAAATAACACATTTTTGCGGGTGGCTTGCCCATGTTTTCCTTCCATTTCTCAGAGATTAGGGTGTTGAAAACAGTTCCTCCTGGAGAATCCATCCATCCCACATATTACACATCACACCCGAATCCTATGTCATTACTGGTGGTGGTTTTAGGTTGTTTAGCGGTGGGAAATCTCTTGATTAGATCAGTGACTTTAGGCAAAGCTTAACCCCATATTGAATCAGGTCTTTCCCGCTCTTTGTAGGTCTCAGGTTGGCTGATCCCTGAGTCTATATCTGCTAGGATCAAATTGCACAAGGCCAAGTCAGCTCATCTGAAACAGATTCCACCGTTCCAAAAAAGGTCTACTTTTCCAATTTAACCTCTGTGAATCCCAACCGAACACAGAATAGAGTTTACCCACCTCCCAAAGAGATACAAAAGTTGTCAAGTTAAGAAGAAGAGTAAATATGTTGACTGCAGTCTACAGAGGTGATGAAACCTCCTTCTGCGTGCCTGTACAACGTTACCTTGTAACCACCTTGACACCTGATGTCATTCTCTTCCGTCTGGCACGGCTTCACATGAACAATGATTTATGCCTTTAAATAGGGGTAATGAAAATAAAAGGGCTCGCAGATCAAATGGAGCAGCGCATTTGCACAAATTCAATTCAGAGAGATGTATTTGTTTTGGATCGGGAGACCGTAGGAAATTACACTGAATCCATTTGACTGTCAGAGTTAAGGTAATGCTGGGTTCAACAGCTCATTAACGGATAGGTCGTTTTTTAATGTCCTGTGTTAAAGTACTGTGTGGGGTCTCTGTTTCCATTGTAACAGTGTGGAGTGAACTTGGTTAATGGACTGGGGTGACTGACTGGGTGTAGCCAGTGATTGTGAGGGAGAGCTTGAGCAGATGTACTGTACTGAGGACATATTTCATCCATCGTATTATGTTACATTAAGCAGTGTTCATTCATCTATATTGTTCCAGAGGAGGCTGCCCCCCCCCCCATCCTCTCTTTCTGTATCACTCGTTTTACTCGTCTGACTCTCCTCTTCTATCTCTCTCCCCCCTCTCTTTCCTCCACTCCCTTCCTCTCCCCCTCTATCTTTCTATTTCTCTCTCTCTCAAACTCTCTCTCTCTCTCTGCAGCTGGGTTGCAGTATCTGTTTAATAGTGTTTAATACTGCCCTCCTGGGTGGGTCAGAGAGAACCGAACCGGGGCCTCAATGTCAGGGAACCGGGGCCTCTTAGTCAGCACAGCCAGGGAAACCACAGGGTCCTGGACTGGGCCACTTCCCTCTGTCTGCAGGCCTGGTCTCTCTGACAGCCTGCTGAGATGCTCCTCTCAGAGCTGAGAACAGAACAGACCGCCAATACATCCTTCTCCTCAGCCTTGGCTGTCCTGTCAGTCCAGGAGCGGCAGAAGGAAACTATAGGAACTGTTCCAACTGTTCTGTAGAACCATTAACCTTTTTAGATTCTATAAATACACCCTATATATATATATATATATATATATATAGAGAGAGAGAGAGAGAGAGTGTGAGTTCACAAATCAAGAGACTCAAAAACCTCCTTAGCTCTCAGTCAAAACTCCAGCAGCTCACATATAATATGACTTGATCAAGCGTTGGAATGAGGGTAGTGTGTTCATCCTATTTTTAGTCCAGTCACCGAAATATAAAACCCAGATATATTGCATGTCAAATAATCATAGGCAGAATTTGTTCCATATGTACAGTTACAGGATATGCCATTAATTAAATTAATATTTATTCTATCATTGTAAATTACACCAGATAGATTGGACTCCCAAGCTTCGTGTGTGTGTCTGTGTGTGTGTGTGTGTGTGTGTGTGTGTGTGTGTGTGTGTGTGTGTGTGTGTGTGTGTGTGTGTGTGTGTGTGTGTGTGTGTGTGTGTGTGTGTGTGTGTGTGTGTGTGTGTGTGTGTATGCTTGCGTGCAGATGCCTGAAGAACTCTGAAACGTTCATACATTTCATGCTGAATTACACTCTCTAAGTGCTTAGGGGATGTTGTGCACCAATCATTGTCTGTAATGGACTCTATCCAACTGACAGTTAGCCTGTGGAGGAGTATCCACTTTCAACCTCATTTACCTTCTTTGCTGTCAAAAAACAATCAACTATAATTGTGTTATAATTGCTACTTCCGTTCAGTCAAGAAAATGCACCAAAGGTGGGGTGCGTACCAAAGGACACCCATTTAGAGTAAAAAAAACAGTTGGTAGTACTGTATGTCCTGTGGTACTGTATGTCCTGTGGTACTGTATGTCCTGTGGTACTGAATGTCTTGTGGTACTGTATGTCCTCTGGTACTCAATGTCCTGTATGTCCTGTGGTACTGTATGTCCTGTGGTACTGTATGTCCTCTGGTACTCAATGTCCTGTATGTCCTGTGGTACTGTATGTCCTGAGCTACTGTATGTCCTGTGGTACTGTATGTCCTGTGGTACTGAATGTCCTGTGGTACTGTATGTCCTGTGGTACTGTATGTCCTGTGGTACTGTATGTCCTGTGGTACTGAATGTCCTGTGTGTCCTGTGGTACTGAATGTCCTGTGGTACTGTATGTCCTGTGGTACTGAATGTCCTGTGGTACTGTATGTCCTGTGGTACTGAATGTCCTGTGGTACTGAATGTCCTGTGGTACTGTATGTCCTGTGGTACTGAATGTCCTGTGGTACTGTATGTCCTGTGGTACTGAATGTCCTCTGGTACTCAATGTCCTGTATGTCCTGTGGTACTGAATGTCCTGTGGTACTGTATGTCCTGTGGTACTGTATGTCCTGTGGTACTGAATGTCCTGTGGTACTGTATGTCCTGTGGTACTGAATGTCCTCTGGTACTCAATGTCCTGTATGTCCTGTGGTACTGAATGTCCTGTGGTACTCAATGTCCTGTGGTACTGAATGTCCTGTGGTACTCAATGTCCTGTATGTCCTGTGGTACTGAATGTCCTGTGGTACTGAATGTCCTGTGGTACTGAATGTCCTCTGGTACTCAATATCCTGTATGTCCTGTGGTACTGAATGTCCTCTGGTACTCAATGTCCTGTATGTCCTGTGGTACTGAATGTCCTCTGGTACTCAATGTCCTGTATGTCCTGTGGTACTGAATGTCCTGTGGTACTCAATGTCCTGTATGTCCTGTGGTACTGAATGTCCTCTGGTACTCAATGTCCTGTATGTCCTGTGGTACTGTATGTCTTGTGGTACTGTATGTCCTGTGGTACTGTATGTCCTGTGGTACTGAATGTCCTGTGGTACTGAATGTCCTGTGGTACTGTATGTCCTGTGGTACTGTATGTCCTGTGGTACTGAATGTCCTGTGGTACTGAATGTCCTGTGGTACTGAATGTCCTGTGGTACTGAATGTCCTGTGGTACTGAATGTCCTGTGGTACTGAATGTCCTGTATGTCCTGTGGTACTGAATGTCCTGTATGTCCTGTGGTACTGAATGTCCTGTGGTACTGAATGTCCTGTGGTACTGAATGTCCTGTGGTACTGTATGTCCTGTATGTCCTGTGGTACTGTATGTCCTGTATGTCCTGTGGTACTGAATGTCCTGTGGTACTGAATGTCCTGTATGTCCTGTGGTACTGTATGTCCTGTGGTACTGAATGTCCTGTATGTCCTGTGGTACTGTATGTCCTGTGGTACTGAATGTCCTGTGTGTCCTGTGGTACTGAATGTCCTGTGGTACTGTATGTCCTGTGGTACTGAATGTCCTGTGGTACTGAATGTCCTGTATGTCCTGTGGTACTGAATGTCCTGTGGTACTGTATGTCCTGTGGTACTGTATGTCCTGTGGTACTGAATGTCCTGTGGTACTGTATGTCCTGTGGTACTGAATGTCCTCTGGTACTCAATGTCCTGTATGTCCTGTGGTACTGAATGTCCTGTGGTACTCAATGTCCTGTATGTCCTGTGGTACTGAATGTCCTGTGGTACTCAATGTCCTGTATGTCCTGTGGTACTGAATGTCCTGTGGTACTGAATGTCCTGTGGTACTGAATGTCCTCTGGTACTCAATGTCCTGTATGTCCTGTGGTACTGAATGTCCTCTGGTACTCAATGTCCTGTATGTCCTGTGGTACTGAATGTCCTCTGGTACTCAATGTCCTGTATGTCCTGTGGTACTGAATGTCCTCTGGTACTCAATGTCCTGTATGTCCTGTGGTACTGAATGTCCTGTGGTACTCAATGTCCTGTATGTCCTGTGGTACTGAATGTCCTGTGGTACTGAATGTCCTGTGGTACTCAATGTCCTGTATGTCCTGTGGTACTGCATGTCCTGTGGTACTGAATGTCCTGTATGTCCTGTGGTACTGAATGTCCTGTGGTACTCAATGTCCTGTGGTACTCAATGTCCTGTATGTCCTGTGGTACTGAATGTCCTTTGTGTCCTGTGGTACTGAATGTCCTTTGTGTCCTGTGGTACTGTGGTACTGGATGTCCTGAATGTCCTGTGGTACTGTGGTACAGTATGTCCTGTGGTACAGTATGTCCTGTGGTACAGTATGTCCTGTGGTACTGAATGTCATGTGGTACTGTATGTCCTGTATGTCCTGTGGTACTGAATGTCCTGTGGTACTGAATGTCCTGTGGTACTGTGGTACTGAATGTCCTGAATGTCCTGTGGTACTGAATGTCCTGTGGTACAGTATGTCCTGTGGTACTGAATGTCCTGTGGTACTGAATGTACTGAATGTCGTGTGGTACTGAATGTACTGAATGTCCTGTGGTACTGAATGTACTGAATGTCCTGTGGTACTGAATGTACTGAATGTCCTGTGGTACTGAATGTCCTGTGGTACTGAATGTCCTGAATGTCCTGTGGTACAGTATGTCCTGTGGTACAGTATGTCCTGTGGTACAGTATGTCCTGTGGTACTGAATGTCCTGTATATCCTGTGGTACTGAATGTCCTGTATATCCTGTGGTACTGAATGTCCTGTATATCCTGTGGTACTGAATGTACTGGATGTCCTGTGGTACTGAATGTCCTGTGGTACTGAATGTCCTGTATATCCTGTGGTACTGAATGTCCTGGATATCCTGTGGTACTGAATGTCCTGTGGTACTGAATGTCCTGTGGTACTGGATGTCCTGTGGTACTGAATGTCCTGTGGTACTGAATGTCCTGTGGGACTAAATGTCCTGTATGACCTGTGTGTCCTGGATGTCCGGTGGTACTGAATGTCCTGTGGTTCTGCTCTCCTGTCTTTAGCCTCCCTCACTGACCGTAATAAATCAAATTTATTTATAAAGCCCTTCTTACATCAGCTGATATCTCAAAGTGCTGTACAGAAACCCAGCCTAAAACCCCAAACAGCAAGCAATGCAGGTGTAGAAGCACGGTGGCTAGGAAAAACTCCCTAGAAAAGCCAGAACCTAGGAAGAAACCAGGCTATGAGGGGTGGCCAGTCCTCCTCTGACTGTGCCTGGTGGAGATTATAACAGAACATGGCTAAGATGTTCAAATGTTCATAGATGACCATCAAATAATAATAATCACAGTGGTTGTCGAGGGTGCAACAGGTCAGCACCTCAGGAGTTAAATGTCAGTTGTCTTTTCATAGCTGATCATTCAGGGTATCTCTACCGCTCCTGCTGTCTCTAGAGAGTTGAAAACAGCAGGTCTGGGACAGGTAGCACGTCCGGTGAACAGGTCAGGGTTCCATAGCCGCAGGCAGAACAGTTGAAACTGGAGCAGCAGCACGGCCAGGTGGACTGGGGACAGCAAGGAGTCATCAGACTAGGTAGTCC